>NC_064866.1:20850259-20945259 GCF_024139225.1 Suncus etruscus | reverse complement strand
AATGGTGCCCAAAAATGTGGGTATCCAAAAAACTTTCTCTGGTTTGAAGTTAAGTACACAACAGTAATTTTCTGTTCAGACATATGTCTCTCCTTGTGATTACTAGGCTCTGTCATCATCTATTTAGGAGTCAAGCTGCTGTTTTAGACAAAGATGAACTGTGACTCGCCCATCATCTATTCATCAGGATTCAGCACAGCATCTGACAGTGTCAAAAATTACTGATGAGAGGCCAGGGATGTGACTCAGATGTAGAGTGCATGCCTCAAATTTTTGGGGCCCTGCAACACACCAAAAAAAAACTAAGTAAAAAAAATTTAAATGACTGATGAAAGACTGAGTCATACAAACTGGAAATGAGATTAGTAGGCAAATTTGCATAATGGAGTAATAAATGAAAAGAATAGAGAGAGGCAAGGAATGAGAAAAAGTAAAATAAAGCTATGGATCACCAGAGAATTCTGGGTTCAGACTCACTCCTTAGATTACATTCAGAGGCCAATTGAGGTTGATACAGTTTGTAGCAGTAGCTAGAGTCTAAAAAATGAAGAGTCCAGATAGTATCAGAAAGGATGCTTACTTTGAACACAGCTGATCGGAGTTCAATCCCTGGCAACATCATATGTTTTCCTGTGCACTACTAGGACTCACTTCTGAACACAGACCCTCTATAAAGCCCTGAGCATCAGCAGTGTGACCCGAAAACAAATAAATAAACAAAGATAGAGGAAAACTTTCTGGCTGATTTGTTAGATCTTAGAGCAATGCCCAACTGGAATTTGAGAATACGGTAGATAGGTTTAGAACCTCAGGAGTATAGTAGAAAATGAGTGTTTGTCCTAGCAGAGGACCCCTGGTTCATTTCAGAGACAATGACAGAGACCTCAGGCCTGGAGACTTGCAGAAACCCATCTATTTTGCCTTTTTTTTTTTTTTTTTGGGTGGTTTTTGGGTTACACCTGGCAGTGTTCAGGGCTTATTCCTGGCTCCAGGCTCAGAAATTGCTCCTGGGAGGCACGGGGGACCATATGGGATGCCAAGATTCAAACCGATGACCTCCTGCATGAAAGGCAACTGCCTTACCTCCATGCTATCTCTCCGGCCCCGAAACCCATCTATTTTTACCAAAGTAAAAACATTCAAATGTTTCAGCAGATTCCATGGTTGTTGGGACCTGAATTTTGAACAAGGAGAAATGCCATTTTTAAAGACCACATGGCAGGCTTCTTCTTAAGCTCTGAGCAGGGGGAGACTCCATTTTTTAAGAATCACATGGTGTAAGCCACTTGTTAGGTTTTCAGAAGCCTATTTCCATAGACACTCTCCCCAAGCTACCTGGCCATAGCAGGTAGCCTATTAGGAAAGGAGAAGGGAGCAGTAGAAAGGTATTCCTAGACAAGAGCCAATCATTTTAAGGATCATCAGAAAGCTGGAATCTACCTATATCTTTTTCCTATATAATTTTCCTCATGACCCTGGGTGGGGCTGATCTTCTTAGGGGGATGGCACTGGCTAGCCAGAGTGGGAGTCTTATTGGCAGATGGATTAAAAAGTATTAAACGTTATTCCACTTGTGTGCTCTAGTCTTTCTACTTCAAAACACTACAGTGGTCAAGTCTGGAGGCAGGCCCATTCTCAGTAAAACCAGGTTCAAGTTCTACACATCCCACCAGTTTGCAGTTTGGAAAAGCAGACTTTGTAACCTGCAATTAATGGCAACAGGGAGCAAGGCTTTTAGAGAAACAAAATCTATTTGGAAAAGGTGGGGAACATCCATATGCTTATCCTCCAAAGACTCTAATACATACGTTTTGGTCTGTTAAACTACATGTTTATCTTCCTTCAAGGCAAAAAAGCAACATCTGCCACCCAGCCCTGGCACTTAATTTTCGCAGTGAATAGTAAGCTTCATCAGATGCTAAACGAAGTCACAATAAACAGAAAGCTTACAGGCCAGGGCAGCAAAAGAAGCTCACAAATCACTCTACAAAATTCACAATGAGCCACCAGTAATCCCCAGTAGTTGTCCTCTGTTTTCTTTGTTTGAGCCCTGCTTTCTTGATCCTTATTTGGGCTTTTGAGAGAACAAAAAATTTCCTTCTATTCCAGCATATTTTAAGAAAGCTGGAGACAGGATTGGCTAGGAAAGTATAAAACAATCCATAATATTGATATTTCTAGATCAGTGTTGTGATTGTTTTTAGAATCAAACATTGCCAATCTAGTTTCAGTCCTATCATGTTTAACTATTGCTTTTGTTTTGGGGGTTGTTTCTTTGTTTGGTTGACTTTGGTTTTATTTTGGGGCCACATCCTCTGGCTTTCAGAAGTTATTCCTGGCTTTGTTTCTTTGTTTGGTTGACTTTGATTTTATTTTGGGGCCACAGCCTCTGGCTCTCAGAAGTTACTCCTGGCCCTGTGCTCAGAAATCACTCCTTGGGGACCATATGGGATGCCTGAAATTAAACTTGGGTCCTTCCTGGGTCAGCTGAGTGCAAGGCAAATGCCCTATCACTATGTTATCATTCCAGCCCCTAACTACTGCTTTTAAAGGAGCTATATCACATATTTTATACACCTGATCTTATATTATGATAGTTCTTGGCACTTAGAAGACAAAAAATATTAGTATTATATACATTTATTTTATAATGATCCATAAATCAAGTGAATAAAAGATGAGTGTGTTATATCCTAAATTTTGTACTGCAGTCAGCAGTCTCTTTATCAATATTATTTGAAATTAGTCTAAATTTTATATTTTAATAAGCCATAACCTGAAAGAACCCAATGACCATATTACTGAGATATATAAATAAGAATTCTGAACTCTTATATCTTAATAACCTATTGTTTTATAGGATTTTTTTTTTGTTCTTTCAAAAGGTAGCACCACTGATTGAGTGCCTTTCTAACTTTCAAAGAAGCCTTGTGAACAAGTCATAAACCCAGTTTAAAGGAATTGGTTTCTAAACAAGTGCTGATGGAATTGTGGAGGAAAATAAGGAAACTTAATTCATTGTTCATGAGCTGTAAAATGGTTCAGCCTCTAAGGAAAACTGTACAGAGAATTTTTTAAAGGTCAAAAATACCTGGCAGGAGAGATGCCATGATCATGAAAGTGGTTTTCCCAATGGTCTTATCCATTGCACTTTGGCCGTGCTGAAACCTACAATGGCCCCAAATGCGGAAATTTGACTGCATAATTTGTGGTAGTGGGGGGACTGTATTTTTCTCTACCCTATAAAAATAAAGAAAGAAAGAAACAAGCCAACAAGCAATGTTCAAAAATAGAACTATTACATGACCCAGCAATTCTAAACTCTTGCTTCTACTTAAAACATCAATTTGAAAAGAAATACATGTACAGCTATGTTCATTGTCATACTCTGTAAGTGTCAAACTCTAGATCAGCCTTGGTGTCTAAAGAATGAGTGGATAAAGAAATCATATTATATTTACATATATGTACACAATAGAATATTACTCAGCCTTGAGAAACCACAAAATCTTGTTTTTTGCTACAATTTGAAAAGAACTAGAGGAGGTTGTGTAGGTCAGATATATTAGAAGGAAAAAGACAAAACACTGAATGATCTCACTCACAGGTGATATATAAGGAAATAAAGTTAGAGAATGTCCAATGCCAAGTGAAAACAAATTATTTCTTAGACACTCACTACACCACTGAATCTACTCCAAAAGATATTAAAAGGATCTATGTACTGTAGTGGAGGATATGGACACCTTGGGGGTAACCCCAAAGAATGTGCCCCCCAAAAACATATTTCTTAATAAAAAGATGGCTTGGGGCCAGTAGGGCGTTTGCCTTGCATGCAGCTGACCCAGGACGAACCACGATTCGATCCTCAGTATCCCATATGGTCCCCAAAGCACAATTATTACAGTCACTACCATGAAACAAAATTTCAAGCAATTCCTGACTTAGTTTCCCAAATATTATTAGAAACAGAAAAGTCTACTGAAGGGTAGAAGGACACCATTTCATATAACTGACATCTCAGGTTTTTTTCCCCTGGGCCAATTATTCATCTTGGCCTTAATAGAATCATAAGATCACATTCCTACATCGTGAGTTTAAAGTTATAAAAGATCATTAGCTAGACCTGTGTCAGCAATTCCAGCTATGATATGTTAGTCAATCCCAGATTTTGAAAGGTTCAGATCTAATCAGAAAGTAGGACCCAGATGTTAATGCTCAGAGAGTCGTGAACCCCCTGGAGCCTGTGCTCCATTGCTTGCCCCTTCTCCACCTTGGCCCTCTCTACTCCCTAAACTAAAATATTTCCTAACCATCTTTGATCATTTAGTGATTTGTGATTATGGTTCATAAATCTCAAGAAGGGAAAATAATTCATGTTTTTCTGATTCTAGAAGAGTCATTTTCTAGAGGCCAGAATAATAGTACCCCTTGCCTTGCACACAACCAACCCAGTTTGGTCGCCAGCATGCCATATTGTCCTCTGAGCCCCCTCTCCTGGGTGCAGAGCCAGGTGTAACTCCTGAGCACCACCAAGTGTGACCCAAATCTATTCCTAACACCTTCAATTTACATTCTCCAACTTTTTTTTTCCTCAGGGGACCATATGGGACGCCGGGATTTGAACTAATGACCTTCCTCATGAAAGGCAAACGCCTTACCTCCATGCTATCTATCCGGCCCTACATTCTCCAACTCTTACAAATAACCCAGACTTCCTTGGACTTAGAAATAATTAAGGGCTCGAGTAATCATCCATTGGGATGCATGATTATTTTCTAAGATACACAAGCCATTATCAGCACTATAGCAGTAAAGTAAGCCGTTTGCCCATCCTGCGTTTACTTCCAGGTTGCCTCAATTTCCTCAAATTCCCAGTCATGGGCTACCCAGTTTCCAGCTGTTGCTATTGCTTCTTCTACCACATGGTGGCACTGTTACCCACCAGCCTCTTCCCTGCCCTTGAATGAAAATATGTAAATCCCTGTAGAGACCTCACACTTGAACATAATTTTTTTGTTGTGTTTTATTCCTTTATTTTTGAGCCACACCCGGTGATGCTCAGGGATTACTCCTGGCTATGCGTTCAGAAATCTTTTCTGGATTGGGGGGTCATATGGGACCCTGGGGAATCAAACCATGGTCCATCCTAGGTACAAATGCCTTACCACTTGCGCCACTGCTCTGGCTCCATTGGACATGATTCTTTCCTTCAATTTGGACATTGGGTGACTATAGTTCTGTATTAAGTTCCTAACTGTAGTATTTTCTTCATAATTTTTCACCTGCTGCACAGATCTGGATAAGTAAATTAGAATAGTTATTCCCATCAATTTTAAGCACTGCCCTTAAAAGTGTCCCCTTTCCATCAAGCATGAACCAGGACCTAAGAACAGGGGTCAAGTGCATTGACCTTCCTGGTAAGTGTACAGTCTTTTTTTTTTTTTTTTTTTTTGAAAAAGAAAATCCAGGGGCTGGGCGGTGGCGCTAGAGGTGCCTGTGCTAGAATTGGATGGACCGCGGTTTGATCTCCAGGCATCCCATATGGTCCCCCAAGCCAGGAGCGACTTCTGAGCGCATAGCCAGGAGTAACCCCTGAGCGTCACCGGGTCTGGCCCCAAAACAAAACAAAACAAACAAACAAAAAAAAAAAGAAAAAGAAAATCCAGAATATTAAAGCCCAATTATGAATCAATATCACTTGTATTTCTCCCCAGTAAACTTTCCCTCAGATAAATAGGTGAATTCATGATGACCCCAATCCAAATGTCCACCACACTCAAAACTCATATTACTCCCAACCTAGAATCAAGTAAGGCCATGTTTTGAGAATGGGCCTGTGGCTAAACTCTAGTTCCAGCATTATTAATTCATGGCAAACTCAACTTCTAAGCCTTTATAACAATGGGACTAGTAATATCTAACTTGGGGGTAAATTATTATTTCCTGACATAGCTCTTGGTGTATAGTAGGATTCAAAATTTATTCACTCTCGAGTGGGGCCCGACTGTAAAAAATTGTGAGTGCTGCCTGTGTGTGTCTGTCTACTGTAGTGCCGCGTGAACCAAAAGAGGCTCCAGAAAACTCGCTCTCCCAGAGGCCCATTCTAGGGCAGGAATGCCTAGGAACTGCTCCATAACGTGAAAACCGGCTATAAGCAGTACTTCGCAGAAGCCAAGTCCCCTGTTTGTGACATCAGGCTGGGAAAATCTATGAAACTACACCTGCCCAGTGGGGCCTGACTGTGAAAAATTGTGAGTGCTGCCTGGCTGTGTCTGTCTACTGTCCTCTTGCGTGAACCTCTTGGGAGTGGGCCTAAAAGAGACTCCAGAAGAGCACTTAGCTCAACTTCGCTACGTGGCCGTGTGCTCTTTCTAAGGAAAGAACACCATCGCAACAAGAAGAAAAAATCTCACTAAGAACTAAGATCACTGAAGCCCAGCATTTTTTGGGCCTAAGATTTGATCCTGTGTGAGGCATCATCCACAGAGGACTCCCCTCCCTTGGAGGCAAGTTGACCCATCCAGAAAGGGCGGAGCCAGAGGAGTGTGGCGGCGTACATCATTTAGCCAATGAATACCACCACAACACGTAGAAAAACCCACAAAACAAGTGTGACAATGGGGAAACAACGCAGGCCAGCATCAGACATAGAAAATGAAGATGACAATTCTGATGACCAGATAATGACCAACCAACTAATCAACCTCTCAGATAAGGACTTTAGAAGAGCAATATGGAAGATGCTCAAAGAACTCAAAGAAACCATGGATTGAGTTGAACAAAACACTAACAAGAACCAAGAAAATATGAAGACAGAAATCACAAAACTCCAAACTGAAATAACATGTCAACTAACAGGCCTGAAAAACTCAGTAAACGAAGTAAATGACAAAATGGATAAGCTCTGGGACAGGGTAACAGAAGCTGAGAATAGAATTGGTGCTGTGGAAGATGAAATAAATAACAATTCCATACAGTGGGAGAGATTGGGAAAAACAACTTAAAGCAAATGAACAGACAATGGAAAAATTAGTCAAAGAATGGGAACAAATGAAAATAGAAGTCTATGATAAGCTCAACAGAAACAACTTAAGAATCATTGGAGTCCCAGACCCAGAAAGAAAATTTCCAGAAAGAATCAACGGTCAAGAACATCATTAAAGAGAAACTTCCAGAGCTAAAGAATACATGTGATCAAATCCTGCATGCTCGAAGAGTACCGATCAAAAGAGACCCCAGAAAAAATACCCAAGACACATCCTAGTCACAATGACGAATCCCACAGATAGAGACAGAATTCTGAAAACAGCAAGATCAAAAAGGGAAATTACATTCAAGGGAGCATCCTTGAGATTTACAGCAGACCTGTCACCAGAAACACTCAATGCCAGAAAGCAGTGGTGGGATATTGTGACAAGACTGAATGAAATGAATGCTTCACCTAGAATACTGTACCCAGCAAAACTCACTTTCCGGTTTGATGGAAGAATACATGGTTTCACAGACAAAAAACAGCTCAGAAACTTTAAGACTCAAAACCAGTCTTTTTTTTTCTTTTTTCTTGTAAGAATTTATTCAAGAGACAATATTGATTAACATAATGAGGTAAACTAACATAACATAATATAGTGACATACATATAATATAATTGATATAATAATAATACATGTAAGCCAAAGAAAGTTTCTGATTAAAAGAACATTTTTTTCCATAATGGCTTACATATCTTTCACAGTAGTATTTTAGGTACATATTAACACTGAGTCAGGGTAATACCCATCACCAACTATCTCCTCCCCCCATTCCAGTTCCCTTTCTACAACCCATATACCCCACCATCACCCCCCGGGCTGCTAGAGTAGGTGGACCCCTCTTTGTCTGGTTTACTATTAGTAAACATATCTGTTTGGTCCTGGAACCCTCCCTTGTTTCCCCCTCTATTTAAGAGGCAGAGCTAGAAAAATCGAGGTATGTGGTTTTGTTTGAAGGCAAGAAAAGCAATAGAATGGGGTACAAAATAAGAGGAAAAAAAAAAGGCAAAAGTCAAATATGCTGAAAATGGGCTGAGTCTCTCTAGAGGCTTCCAACCTCAGTTTGAGAGAGGATGTGAAAAAGGTAATTGAAATACCACAACAATACAGAAAAAAATATTGAATTAAATAACTGGTGAGCACTACAGCAATAAAGACAGGCACCACACAATAGTCTTGGTACTGAAATCAAATCATGCTCGAGTGCAAAAAGAAAGAGAAAGACAAGACAAAATAAAATAAAATAATATTGGAGACATCAACTGTAATCTCCACACCAAAATAAAGATGTCAAAAAATTGATCAATGGATAAATAAACATATGGAAAAATGATTGTATTGTGCTTTTTATTTTTTTTTCTTTGCTTTATCCCCCTGCATAGGCACAGTAACTATTGGGGATATAGTAGAGGGAATTCCGTTGACCTAGGAGATACAGGGTTTTTCCACCCCTAAAGTATAGTTTCATGGGATTAACTCTAGACTTTTTGCATGATCATTTACTCTCCCTTTGCTGCTTTCGTGGTGTGTAGAAGACTTCTGCTTTGTCTTGGATGGTAAAATCATACCTCTGTTTCTAGAGATCTTGGTGGCTGTGTAGCTCAGGGAATGGAAAAACTAGTCTTAAGAGAAAAACTAAAAGACCTAATTAAAGACAAGACTAACCAAAAGACACACCAAATTTTGATATAAAGATGGCATTAAATCCCAGAATAATTCTTTCTCTCAACGTCAATGGACTAAATGCACCAGTTAGAGACACAGAGTGGCTAAATGGATCAAAAAATGCAATCCAACCTTCTGCTGCCTACAAGAAATGCACCTGAATAGTCAGAACAAATATAGACTCAAAATAAAAAGCTGGAGAAAAAATTATCCAAGGAAACAACACAGATAAAAAAAGATGGAGTGGCCATACTAATATCAGATAATGCAAACTTTATACTCAGGAAGGTTGTAAGGGACAAAGATGGACATTTTATATTAATCAAAGGGTATATAGAACAGAAAAAATAACTCTCCTAAAAATATATGCACTGAATGAGGGGCCAGCAAAATGTTTAATACAATTGTTGACAAATCTGAAAAATAATATCAATAACAACACAATAATTGTGGGGGACCTCAACACGGCTTTGTCAACACTGGATAGGAAAACCAAACAGAAACCCAACAAGAATATACTAGACATGAGGAGAGAAATGGAAGAAAGAAGCCTAGTGGATATATATATATATATATATATATATATATATATATATATATATATATATATATATATATAGGACACTCCATCCCCAGAAACCTGGATACACATTCTTCTCCAATGTACATGGGACACTCTCCAGGATAGTCTACATGCTGGCACATAAAACATACCTCCTTAATATCAAGAGGATAGAAATATTGCAAGCTACCTTCGCTGACCACAAGGCTCTGAAATTATTTGTGAATTCCAAAGGGACACAGAAGAAAAACTTTAACACCTGGAAGTTAAACAGCCTCATACTGAATAACCAGTGGGCCTGAGATGAAATCAAGGAGGAAATCAAAAGGTTCCTGGAAACAAATGACAATAAAGACACAAATTATCAGAACTTATGGGACATAGCAAAAGCAGTACTGAGAGAAAAATTTATAGCTTTTCAAGCAAACATCAGGAAGGAAGCAGGGGCTTATCTGAGTAGCTTCATAACACAGCTAATAGAACTAGAAAGTGCTCAACAGAAGGACCCAAAAATAGGGAGACAAAAGGAAATAACAAAGCTGAGAGCAGAAATCAACGAAGTGGAAACCCAAAAAACAATCTGAAAGATCAACGAAAGCAGAAGTTGGTTCTTTGAAAAAATAAACAAGATTGGTAGACCCCTGGCAAAACTAACAAAGAAAGAGAGAGAGAAACTTAATAACTCGTATTAGGAATGAAAAAGGAGAGATCACTACTGATATGGCAGAGATTCAAAGAAACTACTTTGAGAAACTCTACGCCACTAACCTGGAAAAAATGGATAAATTCTTGAACTCTTATAATCTTACACGGTTGAAGGAAGAGGATGTAGCATATCTAAACACCCCCATCACTATTGATGAAATTAAAATGGTAATCAAATGTCTGTCCAAAAACAAATGCCCAGGCCCAGATGGATTCACTAATGAATTCTTTCAAATTTTCCAAGAGGAACTACTACCAATCTTGGCAAGACTCTTTCATGAAATTGAACAAATGGAAACACTTCCAAATAGCTTTTATGAAGCCAACATCACCTTGATACCTACAGTAGACAGAGATTCTACGAAAAAAGAAAATTACAGACCAATATCGCTGATTAATGCAGATGCAAAGGTCTTCAACAAAATCCTGGCAAATAGGATCCAATGTCTCATTAAGAAGATCATCCACTACGATCAAGTAGGTTTAATTTCAGGAATGCAAGGATGGTTTAACATCCGTAAATCTATCAACATAATACACAACATCAACAACAAGAAAAATAAAAATCACATGATCATATTAATAGACGCAGAGAAAGCATTTGATAAGGTCCAACACCCATTCTTGATCAAAACTCTCAGCAAGATGGGAATGGAAGGAACCTTTCTCAATATAGTTAAGGCCATCTACCACAAGCCAGTGGCAAATATTATCCTCAATGGAGAAAAACTAAAAGCCTTTCCTCTAAATTCTGGCACAAGACAAGGCTGTTGTCTCTCACCACTCCTATTCAACATAGCACTGGAAGTACTCGCTATAGCGATTAGGCAAGAAAAAGATATCAAGGGAATCCAGATAGGAAAGGAAGAAGTCAAGCTCTCACTGTTTGCAGATGACATGATACTCTACTTAGAAAACACTAAGGTCTCTACCAAAAAGCTTCTAGAAACAATAGACTCATATAGCAAGGTGGCAGGCTACAAAATTAACACACAAAAATCAATGGCCTTTCTATATACCAATAGTAATAAGGAAGAAATGGGCATTAAGAAAACAACCATTCACAATAGTGCCACACAAACTCAAGTATCTTGGAATCAACTTGACTAAAAATGTGAAGGACCTATACAAAGAAAACTATAAAACTCTGCTCCAAGAAATAAGAGAGGACACACGGAAATGGAAACACATACCCTGCTCATAGATGGACAGGATTAACATAATCAAAATGGCAATACTCCCCAAGGCATTATAAAGATTTAATGCGATCCCTCTAAAGATATCCATGACATTCTTCAAAGAAGTGGATCAGGCACTTTTGAAATTTGTTTGGAACAATAAACACCCTAGAATAGCTAAAGCAATCATTGGGAAAAAGAATATGGGAGGAATTACTTTCCCCAACTTTAAACTTTACTACAAAGCAATAGTTATCAAAACAGTATGGTATTGGAATAAGGACAGGCCCTCAGATCAGTGGAAAAGGCTTGAATATTCAGAAAATGTTCCCCAGACATACAATCACCTAATTTTTGATAAAGGAGCAAGAAATCCTTAATGGAGCAAAGAAAGCCTCTTCAACAAGTGGTGTTGGCACAACTGGCTAGCCACTTCAAAAAATTGAACTTAGATCCCCCGCTAACATCATGTACGAAGGTAAAATTCAAATGGATTTTAAGATATATAGAACAACACATAGGCAAAACCCTCCAGGACATTGAGATTACAGGCATATTCAAGGAGGAAACTGCACTCTCCAAGCAAGTGAAAGCAGAGATTAACAGATGGGAATATATTAAGCTGAGAAGCTTCTGCACCTCATAGGAAATAGCGCCCCTCCACTGAGTGGGAGAAACTATTCACCCAATACCCATCAGATAAGGGGCTAATCTTCAAAATATACAAGGCACTGTCAGAAATTTACAAGGAAAAAAACATCTAATCCCATCAAAAAATGGGGAGAAGAAATGGACAGACACTTTGACAAAGAAGAAATACAAATGGCCAAAAGACACATGAAAAAATGCTCCACATCACTAAGCATCAGGAGATGCAAATCAAAACAACTATGAGGTACCACCTCACACCACAGAGAATGGCACACATCACAAAGAATGAGAATAAACAGTGTTGGTGGGTTGTGGAGAGAAAGGAACTCTTATCCACTGCTGGTGGGAATGCCGTCTAGTTCAACCTTTGTGGAAAGCGATATGGAGATTCCTCCAAAAACTGGAAATCAAGCTCCCATACTATCCAGCTATACCACTCCTAGGAATATACCCTAGGAACACAAAAATACAATACATAAACCCCTTCCTTACACCTATATTCATTGCAGCATTATTTACCATAGCAAGACTCTGGAAACAACCAAGGTGCCCTTCAATAGACGAATGGCTAAAGAAACTGTGGTACATATACACAATGGAATATTACGCAGCTGTCAGGAGAGATGAAGTCATGAAATTTTCCTATACATGGATGTACATGGAATCTATTATGCTGAGTGAAATAAGTCAGAGAGAGAGAGAGAGAAAAGCAGAATGGTCTCACTCATCTATGGGTTTTAAGAAAAATGAAAGACATTCTTGCAATAATAATTTTCAGACACAAAAGAGAAAAGAACTGGAAGTTACAGCTCACCTCAGGAGGCTCACCACAAAGAGTGATGAGTTTAGTTAGATAAATAACTACATTTTGAACTGTCCTAATAATGAGAATGTATGAGGGAAATGGAAAGCCTGTCTAGAGTACAGGCGGGGGTTGGGTGGGGAGGAGGGAGATTTGGGACATTGGTGATGGGAATGTTGCACTGGTGATGGGTGGTGTTCTTTACATGACTGAAACCCAAACACAATCATGTATGTAATCAAGGTGTTTAAATAAAATATGTAAAAAAATAATTTATTCAATCTCTTTTCTTCTTTTCGTGTCCACTCATTATTGTTATTATAAAATCTTGTCTTCCTTCTAGGACCATCCATCTCATCTACTTTCTCATTACTTTGATAGAGGAAATAAAATGTTTGACTAAAGGGGGAAAAGTAAATTTCCTGCATTGTTTTAATATACAGTTTCAATTAAATTTAAGAGGAGGATTCAAAATAACTGTTTACACAGATTGGGCATTTTTTGTTTTTTCTATCAGTGCTCATAATGGTAGTTTTTCCACATCTGAGATTCTACAACATTCATTGGTAAATACCTAGTGTCATATTTGCATCCAGAATACCTTTCCACCAAATCTGCTCTTGTGTCATCAAAATGAGGAAATAATGAAAGACCATAAGCCATTTCCCCTTAAGGACACACACTATTTTGCAGGCTACACTTGTCTCATATTTAGGACTCAGTTACACCTAGGTTCAAGTAGGTCAAAGGGCTTTGCATTCAGCTGAAAATTCTATTACTATGGTAGACTTGGGATAATGTTCAAGAAAGCCATCAGTTTCTGTCAATTTTGATCAGAAGATTTTCAGCTACCAAAACAAATCATCAAGACTAGGATAATCCGCCTTGTGTGCTGTTAAGAAATATTATAATGTGTTACAATCTAGGGACTTGAGGGACAAAGTAATTGTACATGGATTCTGTTTTATTTATCTTAATGTTTTTTGGCTGAAAGTTCAAAGTTAAGATATCAGCAAGGGGACTTCTTCTGAGAATTATGTTATGGGTGATTGTCCTTCCACTGTAACTTTACCTTGTCCTCTTTCTTTGCATCTTTGTTCTCATAATTAAAAATTAAAAATTAAAAAAAAAGACTAGGATAATCCAAGGAAAGTGGAAGCCATTCAAAAATCGCAAGTAACGAACCTTTCAAATAAATTTAAAAAAATTTAACATCAATATAAACATATATAAATAACAAAGAATCTCAACTAAGTCAAAGTAATAGAACCTATAAGATATCATTAAGTATTTATACTATCAAATTACCTATTCTTAGAACTCGTAGAAGTGTTAAAGGTGATTTAATAAAAACTTCCATTTAATACCAGAATTGACTAAAGCTATCTCATGATGCAGAAGCTCCAATACCAGAATCAGTCAGGGAATAAAGATTGGTAGAGGCCAATTAGTTTAGATTTTGTGATTAATATATGTATATCTATCTTCTTCCCCTGCAACATAGTACCATAGTGTACAATTTCCCTCTGTTGTTCGAAGCCTAAAGGGAGTATTTCCTAATAATATTGCATTGCAGTTGCCTATGATATATTTTGGTGAACATCTCCAGTAAGCACTTAGAAAATATAAATCCAGATCTCAGGGAGAATGTCAAAAGTATATCCATTTATTATATCCCCCATAGTAATATTTGAAATATTGAAAAAATAGCTCAGATAGTACCCTGATTTAAGAGAAGGGAAAACAGAGATGCTAAAAAGAGTGAAATATTGAGTTCTTTAAATAAATACATTGAAAGAGAGGGAGGAAAACTTTAGTCTTGATGCTCTTCTGGTAGGGCCAGAGAATTTCTCAGTGTTTGCTCCATCAGGCTTTCTGAGTCAGGTTTATACTTCATTAAGACCACCAGAGAAGCCATTATTAGCAGTAGGTGAAGAATTCTTTTCATGTTTTGAAAAAGATGCAGCTAAGAGCAGAGGGAGGGATTTTTCCTCAAGTCTAAATAGGTGAAGAAGACACTTATAAAGGACATTTTTACTCAGGAAAATTTTCACCAGGGACACTGGCAGTGGAGCTAGCACTGTGACAAAGAGACAGGACACTAGGATATAGACAATAGCAGCTACTTGAGACAAGTCATCCTGAAATGACAACAGTATGCTGAAAATGACACATCTTCAGGTTTTCTAGCTAATGAAACTTAAGACAATCATAGAATAAAATCTCCGAAGTCTAGACATCAGAGAATTCCTAAAAAGAAAACTTAGTGAAACACACTTGAATTCTCTCAGGCAAAAGAAAAAAAAGATCATTTGAATACAAAAGGCAATTTTGGTCAGTATGACTTGGGATATTCAGAGAACAAAACTGAAAATCATTTCCAGAGCTTGAAAGTAAATGATGCTTTGTGTTCTACACAAGAATGAGAAATATGGAAATCAAGAGAAAGAATGCTGGTATGAGTGACCTTTCAAAGAATCATTGAAATTTAAAGGGTAGGAAGCAAAATCAAAGGAAGAAAATGATGTGTCAAAATTGAGATAGTGGTTAAGCTTTCAAGAGCAAGAATCAGGACATGAAGGATGAAAGCAGAGAAGCTGTTGGCAAAGAAGACAGACTAAGATAAAGAAGAGGGATAAAGGGGTAGAATTTAGTCTCCAGAAGTATCAACATCTGAGTTTGAGGCCTCATTTGCCCTTCCATGCTACCCCACATGCATCACCAATGCAGGAAGCTTCTCTCTGCCAGGGGAATCAATGAATTGTATACTCTCATATTTTAGGGCCTTTGTTTCTGCTGAAGTTTCTCCTTTTCTGAATGGTTCAGTCTTTTCTGGAATGGTGCTGGATTCAGCTGGAGTCTTATCAGGCCTAAGGTTTTGGTAGATGTAGGTTTGTAACTTACAAACCAATACCAGAATCAATCAGGGAATAAATATTGGTAGAGGCCAATTAGTTTAGATCTTGGGATTAATATATGTATATCTATCTTCTTCCCCTGCAACATAGTACCAGAGTGTACAATTTCCCTCAGTTGTTCAAAGCCTAAAGGAAGTATGTCCAGAAGCAAAAAGGATTTTTATATTAGTTTCTGGGTTTTATCATGTTGAACCTTGAAGAACCAACAAAATTCTCAAGACATGATATGATTTATGGTAACTGACAGATCTAAAGCAGTGAGTCATTATCACAATAGTCTAGAGGAGCAAGAAAAGCTAAGATCCAAAATAACTAAGAGGATTTTATGATCCTTACAAACAATCCTTACACACTTGTAAGTTGTAACCTGCATCTACAAAGGGGACCTGGACCAGGTCTACATGGACCTGGTGACACACTACATTCTCTGGATCAAGCCTTATTTTTTTAACTTCCTAAAACTCATTGCAAGTTTCCTCTATCTACATTCTCCTTCCTGTGATTTTATCCAGGTAACCTTTATAAATGAATCTGCAGACAAGCAGTCCTCACCCGCATTAAATCAGAGCAGAAGACACGAAAGCTGGTGTATTACTTCTCCCTCTATTTTTCTATTAAGAGAAAATTGTGAATACAAATGTCGCCAGTAAAAATGCCTATCATAACTCATAGTTGTTTACAATACAGGGATATCTCCTACCTTGAAAATATGTCACGTGGACTCAACTTAGACTTCAGGTGATTAGACACCGTCTGTCCAGCCTTAAACCCTGGATCCCAGGCATAGAAACGGCACAGTTCTTCACAACAGCTGCAGGAAACAAATCCCATCCGGGACAGCCTTAATACTGCGGGGTCACTAACAAGTGCCACCTCTAATATGATATCCTGACAATGAGGAAAATGGGAACAACTTGACCTAAGAGCAGGTTATTCTACCTTACCAGCTAACAATAAGACAAAATCAGAAGACTTGTCACCCTTTGGTAGGTCCAAAAGCCAAGATCGCGATTTACAGATGACTGGCTGCTAGAACCATGACCAGACTGTATATATCTTGGGACCAATAAAAAAGCCCTAGTAGGCTAGGGTTTGAACTACGACCTGCACAATAACCATGATTCCCAGTTCCAAAGGTCTGGCAGAGACAATTGCAATGGAATGGGGCTTCTGGAAACACAAAGAAAGACGCTATCCTAGGTGCCATCCTAGGTTCAGTGCAAAGACCAAGACCACCAACCACAGAAGATGGATTAAAATGACACTGAGGGAACAGAACTTCTAGAACCGCAAAAACTGACTTCATCATAAGTCCCACTCCTGGACCTGTGCAGATACTGAGCTCTCTAGATACAGAGGTCTGATTTTATCACTCAGGACGGAGCAGAAGTCTTCCAAACACCACGAAAGCACCACCGGGAGAGTAAATGATCCTGAACAGAGTCTATAGTTAATCCCATGACAATATACTCCAAGGGTGAAGAAACCCCATATCTCTTAGGCCAACTGAATTCCTTTTTGAAGGACCCCAATATTTACTGTGCCAGGGCAGGAGGGAAAAAAAAGCAAAAAGCACAAAACATTGTTTATTTTTTATATATTATTTTTTATCTTCATTTAGTATTATTATTTTTTTTATTTACCTATCTATTTTTGGTCGATTTCTGCCCCATTTATACTTATTTTTTTTCTCTTCTTTTCTTTCTTTATGTGCTCTGCCATGTTTCTTATCTCAAGACCATGGCTTTTTTTTATGGTGCTTATCATTATTGTTGGAATCGTCACTGGATATTTGACACTTCTTTTTGTACTGGTGGAGTGTTTCTCCTTCTTTTTCTCCTTCGTCTCTCAAACTGATGATGAGAGCCTCTAGAAGGATTCCGCCCATTTTCGGTGTATTAGACTTTTATCCCAGTTTATTACTTTTCTCTTTTTCAAACAAAACCACATAACTTGAACTAGCTAGTCCTGCCTCCCAGTTAGAGGGGGAAATAAGGGAGGCACCAAGACCAAACAGGTGCAAGACTACTAAGTAGTAGGCTAGGTACAGAGGGGACCACATATTCTAGCAGCCCCTGGGGTGAGGGAAGAGGATATGGGAGGTAGGATGAAAACGGAGGTGTAGGGAGGACAAATTGGTGATGGGAATCCCCCCTGATTTTATGTAAATATGTACCTAAAATGTTATTGTCAACAATATGTAAGCCACTATGATCAAAATAAAAATTATATTAAAAATGCCTATCATCCTTAATCTTTTTATGGTCTTGATTTTCAATATTATGTGAACATTTGCTTATGCAATATATTTGTAACAGAGGGAAAGAATAAAAGAAGTTACCAAAGACTATCTCTCAAGACAGCAGAATTACTACTGAGGCGGGAGCAGTAGTGACATATCTTCTTTACCACCTGATAAGTACAACACTAAAGTTATGAATAAGCTGTTGTTGGAACACAAAGAAGGAAATGGAGAACGCTGCCTTGGGGAAACAGAAAGAACTTCAATGAAGGAATTTTTTTTTTTTTTTGCTTTTAAATTAAGCACAGAATTATGGTAGGCAGAAAAGAAGGCAAGACATGTGGAAAGAAGAGTATGATTGGAATTAGTTTGGTCCCCACTCAAAGAAGATTTGGGACATTAGTGATGGGAATGTTGCGCTGGTAAAGGAGGGTGTTTTTTACATGACTAAAACCCAACTACTATCATATTTTTAATGAAGGTGTTTAAATACAGATACCAATAAAATAAAAAAAGAATTATTCTGGTGAGCCAGAATGATAACACAGTGGTAGGGCGTTTGTCTTGCATGCTGGCAACCTGGGATGAACCTGGGTTCAATTCCCAGCATCCCATATGGTCCCCCAAGCCTATCTGTTAGGAGCAATTTCTGAGTGAAGAGCCAGAAAAAACCGCTGAGTGATGCTGGGTGTGCCCCCCACCCACAAAAAAGAATTAATATGGTGTGTTTAAATTTTTAAATGATGAATATTTTAGTGTAGTAAATTGAAAGTTTACATACAATACTTTGGAAAGAAATGGTTTTGCTCAGAACACTAGAAGAAAAAAAGATTTTTACATTAGTTGTTGGGTTTTATCATGTAGACCTTGAGGTGCCCACAAAATACTCTTTCAGGTAACTGACAGAACTAGAGCAATGAGTTATTATCACAATAGTCTAGAGGAGCAAGAAAAGCTAAGATCAAGAATAACTAAGTGAGCTTTATGATGGAAGACTGATGATTCTTGGGGTTCCCTCTAAGACATAAAGAGGAAAGCCTTCTCTGGAGCAAGACTATATGTTGACCTTCCATGAGGCTGTGTTTGAGGAAAAGACTTTGTGTGTGATGAGATTCTTATCACAAACAAACAAAAATAAAAAAAATATGCACATCTCAGATGATCCACTTCTCCATCCACTCTCATCTACCAGTTGGTAATGTTTCCAAAACTCAAAGTTCTTAACTTGTGTCATAAATTACTTCTAGTGACATGGATCTTATGAAAAGGTCTGTAATAATGCCTAGCAACAATGAACGAAAACTATTGACTACCACGTTTCTTTCCTTTTCATACCATAAACCATTCGTTTAACATTCTGTTTTGTGATCACAATAAATGTTTAGTTTAATCATGCATACTTTTTAAAACTTAAATTTTTCCCTTTTTTGAAAAATTAATACAACAGTGTACATTTCTAAATGTCCTCATTTTTTCAATGATCATTACTCTTTAGAAATGCGATGTTAATATTGGACTAACATTCCCACTTCTGTGACTTTTTCCAGCTCATCTGGAGAAAAGTTCACCTGGAAATGGAATTTGACTACATGATAAGCGATTCTTTATTTACTATCTTGATCTAATAGCACTTGCAATTTCATTTTTTGTTTGTTTGTTTGTTTTCTGAGTCACACCCTGCCGTGCTCAGGGGCTACTCCTGTGCTCAGAAATCACCCCTGGCAGGCACAGGAGACTATATGGAATGCCGGGATTCGAACCACCATTCTTCCTGGATCAGCTACATGCAAGACAAATGCCCTACTTCTGTGCTATCTCCCCAGCCCCATGCAATTTCATTTTTGTGTTGGTTGCCTGAGTTTTCGAATTCTATTCTGTGGGGATAGAAGGCAGGGGCTTGCTTCGCACCCATTGCTACTCAGGAGCTTCATCAGGATCTCTATCAGGGGGTGACGAGGGTCCCACGCCTGATCAGTGGTCAAGGGACCATACATTGCAAAGGATAAAACTCGGGTTGACCACACGCAAGGCAAATGCCTTAACCCCTGAGCTCTTCAATATGGGCTGCCCAATTTCACAACGACTTTTCAGGGAAAAAAATTATAAAAGTGTAATAGAACATAAGCATTCACTTTGGCATTAGCAGTTAGCATGACCCATTTTTTTTTTTCAAGAAGCAAGTTTCATGCAGGTCTGAAACAATTCTTGTTTTTATGTCTCCAACATGTTAAAACAAAATTGAACTGTTGCTACCCTTAGCATTTTGGGCCTCTCTATGCATTCTTGTCTGCAGGTTTTGTAATAGTGGGTTTATTGATTTGCGCCACTTTTTTGTATTCATTCTTAGCCAGGACTATCTCCCTCTGTGTGAATATGCTACTGCCTGTGGATTCTTTCTCTCAGCTCCTCTGTACATCTTTATTGAAGTAGTTGTAATTGCAATAGCAGGATTATGGTTTTTCAACCACCTTTGTTTTCTCCTAGTTAAATTTTATGATAAAACATATCTATTTCTTTCTCAGTTTCAGCAAGATTTCCCTTAGCCCAGAGCATATCTGTAAAGAAACAACAACATTGGCCATTAGATGCCCATGATAATGAAGACTCTATCTAATATTCAAATGCCCATTATTTTCCCTTAATTTCTCTTCTTTACTTGTAGTTAGTTATTCCCATATAGCAGTGCACTGAATTCTCAAATTTTCTGAAAATAAAACTACCTCCAAGGGACTGGAGAGGTAGCACAATGGTAGAGCATTTGCTTTTCACACTGTTGACCCAGGACAAACCTGAGTTTGTTTTTTGGCATTCCATATGATCCCTGAGCCTGCCTGGAGCGATTTTTGAGCACAGAGCAAGGGGTAACCCCTGAGCACTGCCAGGTATGGCCCAAAACCAATAATAATAAAATAAAATAAAATAAAATAAAACCTTTGTACTAGATCTCCAGCCTCTACCCGACATTTTGGGCCAGAGAGATAGCAGAGTGGTAGGGTGTTTGCTTTGCATGCAACCCATCCAGGTCTGATGGTGGTTCGAATCCCAGCATCCCATATGGTCCCTGTGCTTGACAGGAGGGATTTCTGAGGGCAGAGCTAGGAGTAACGCTGAGCACTGCCTCCAGGTGTTACCTCCCCTAAAGGAAAAAAAAAAAAAACTACTTCCAAGACAGAAATATATAAAAATAATCTGCTTTTTTTTTTTTATTAGAGCTCCCCCTATGAGAAGCCTAAGCTGGAGAGAGGAATGCCAGGCTCAGTTGTCTCAGTAGCTATGACAGGGTCAATACTGCTTATGGTCAGACAACAGGTGGTAAAGGAGATGAAACCTGAGGCTCACACAGAGAGAGCATGTACCAGAACTTTGAGCTATTTCTATTGAGATGACCCTAAAATTTGAGTTTACCTTAAAAACATGAGTTGCCTTTTATTGATTTAATTTCCCACAGCTATACATTTATAAGTTTGGCCTGCTCCATGAAAATGAATATGATTGATTACTGTCAAAAAATTTTCTGCTTATTCGTGATGCAGGAATTTTGTCAGGAGAGGAAAGTGGAGAGGCCCTGAAAGAATAGGGTTTTATTTCCTTGCATTGTTGCTTCTTTAGAATAAAATTCAGCAGTGTACTAGATTTTTTTTAGCACACGGATACTGTTGTGTTTTCACTTTTTCCTTGCCTGGAACCTTCTAGACATGGAGACTGGTAACATCTTGTGATCAATATAATCCAATTCTAAAGATCTAACCAACACAAAATTTAGAGGTTTTCACCCATTTATATTTCAAGGTGCGTGCTTTTCACATTCATTAATGTGGCATTGCTAAGTCATGCAGTTAACTGTTTATGGGAAGAGCCTAACTTGTTTCATAGGAAGACATGGGCCAGAGGCCTTTTCAAACCAAACAGAGGCACAGAAGCTCTGCTATCCTGCTGGTGTGGAAGCTCGTTTCCAGCACTGTGCTTAGTGCACAGAGGCCAGCCCATACCCCCATTTTCTCAGCAGTTAGGGTGTGTTATTTGTTTGTGTATATAAAACAGTACATATTGCATTTTGTATGTACATTATATAAATAATTTATATCTATAAATATATCTATATAAAGATATATACCAGATATAATTTATATATAATTTATATATAAATGTAACATACATATGCATATGCACATCTGTATATACATTATTCTAGGATACGATGAGGGAAACTTCTGTGTGCTGAAAATTTAGGCAAAGATACTCACCAAATGCTTAACCTATGTAATTTCTGTTGAGGGAGCGTAGGGCAAATGAAAAGATAAGTGGCTCCCAAAAGCAAAACAGAGATACAGCTCAAAGGACTAAAGAGCAAACTTTCCATACAGGAGTTCTAGGTTCAATATTTAGCACTACATTGTCCCTGAGTACTGAACCAAGAATAACCTACAAGTGTTGGGTGTGGCCACAAAACAAGCAGCAAAATCAATAGAAATATTTCTTTCTCATGTGGTATATGTGCAAAATAAAACATTTGATTAGGAAATGTGAAATCTTCCCTTTTGTGACAACAGGCGGAACTGAAAGGATCATGCTGAGAAATACAGATATCAATTATTTTATTTGTATAC
Organism: Suncus etruscus; assembly: GCF_024139225.1. Lineage (NCBI taxonomy): Eukaryota > Metazoa > Chordata > Mammalia > Eulipotyphla > Soricidae > Suncus > Suncus etruscus. The sequence goes on along the minus strand of NC_064866.1, from coordinate 20,922,895 downwards.
AATATATAAAGAAACGAAAAAAAGGTACCAACAAAATAAAACTAAAAACAAACCCTTAGACTATGAAACAGAACTGAGCTATCAAAGATAGGGTAAAACCATGGGCCCGGAGAGATAGCACAGCGGCGTTTGCCTTGCAAGCAGCCAATCCAGGACCAAAGGTGGTTGGTTTGAATCCCGGTGTCCCATATGGTCCCCCGTGCCTGCCAGGAGCTATTTCTGAGCAGACAGCCAGGAGTAACCCCTGAGCACCGCCGGGTGTGGCCCAAAAACCAAAAAAAAAAAAAAAAATAGGGTAAAACCTGACACCCCCAAAATTAAAACAAATAAACAAAAGCATGAGGAAGATAGGGGCTGTTGAGAATTTAAGCAAAACTTAACAAAACAAAATATTTCCATTATTTTGTCGTTCTTTCAAAGCAAGGAAGAGGTCCTGAGAGATAGTACAAGGATAAGGCTCTTGCATTGCGCATAACCTTCCCCTGCTCAGTCCCTGGTGCCACACAGTAGCTGAAAACCCTCCAGGAGTGATCCCTAGCACTAGAGGCAGAAGTTAGTCCTGAGCACAGCCAGGTATGGCCAAAACAAACATATAAACAAAAGCAGGAAATATGAGATACAGGCAAAAATCCTAAATAGAAAAACACTGAACTTTGCCGAAGTGAATCAGTCCACGAGGGCACTGCCATGAGTCTGCCATGTTATGAATAAAAATATACTTTCTGATTCTCTTCCTGTATAAACAGATTCTCTTTGTGACCAGAGTGATAGTACTTTGGGTTGGACACTTGCCTTGTACGTGGTCAACCCAGATTGATTCCCAGCATCTCACATGGTCTCCCAAGCATGCTAGGAGTGATCTCTGAATGCAGCGCCAGGAGCAAGGTCTTCAGATGTGGGGGTCATGGGAAGCAACCAGATTCTACTCAGTATAGAGGTATATGAGTCTGGATATGAGGTATATGAGTCCAGGATATGAGTCTGCAATCTTTCTACCCTCTGGCTTATTGCTTCTAAAACACTTTCTTAACCAGTCAACCACTCATCATGTCTCTTAATTGATTGCCCCCCTAAAGGGCAATCTGAGTTTACAAGGAGAGACAAGGTAAAGAGAGTACAATGGAGTGTGGTCATTGAATATTGTCATTTTGGTAATGGACACGGTAAAGTGACACAGAACCCTTAAAACATACACATATACATATACATTGTTGTGAACCAATGCCTATAATGTATAAATATCAACAAAAATACTGGGGCCAGAGTGGTAGCACAATGGTAGAGCATTTGCCTTGCACACTTCTGACCTACGACAGACGCAGGTTTGATCTCTGGCATCCCATATGGTTCCCCAAGCCAGGAGCGATTTCTGAGAGCAAAGCCTGGAGTAATCCCTGAGCTCTGCTGAGTGTGCCCCCCCACAAAAAAAAAAGAAACCAAAGAATATTGTTTAATTTAAACAAAGCTAAACTGAGACTAAGGAAATTAGCAGACAGAAAGATTCCTTCTGGAAGTGGGTGTATTCTGGTCCACCTAGCTAGCAATGGGACTGATCAGAAGCCTTAAATAAATATCCATATTAAAAAAAAACCCTACCAAGAGGGAATCTTTGAAATGGGTTTTCCAAAAATCATTTTCCCTTATGGCAAGGGAGTTTAAAATTAAACTCCTATTTATATGTGTTTCTGTCAGCAATTTGCCTAATAAGCTCTAATGAAAAAAAATCATATATGTATTTTCAAAGAATCATTCTGATTACTAGAGATTTTCATTCAGCAGTATCACTTTTATCATATTTATTTCTGTTCCACATTCCAGCCACAGTTCTCTTAATTGTGTTCATTGCTCATTCTTTTCTAATGTAATTTTCTATTTGGTATCTCTGTGTTTAATGCAATCTATTTAAACTAAAAGATAATTAAAAATACACAAAATGCTTAAGCAAGCTTATCTCTGAATTTAAAAAAATTGACCTTCCTGCAGTAAAAAATAAGAAACACTCTAAATCTCTTCCATCTTTAAAATAATGCTAATTTGGGGCTGGAGAGATAGTAGAGTGAGCAAGGCACTTGCACACATCAGATTCAGGTTCAATCTGAAGTTCAAACTTTAGGTTTAATCCTCAGCACCCACAAGATTTGCCAGTGTGATTCATGAGTATGGACCAGTAGTAAATTCTGAACAATGCTTGATGTGGCCCTAAAACAAATAAACATGAAAAGAAAGGGGCTGGAGCGGTGGCGCAAGTATAAGGCAGTGGTAAGCCTTGCCCATGCTAGCCTAGGATGGATAGTGGTTCGATATCCCAGCATCCCATATGGTCCCCCAAGCCAGGAGCAATTTCTGAGTGCATAGTCAGGAGTAGCCCCTGAGCATCACTGGGTGTACCCCCCCCCAAAAAAGACATACAGTGGGAAAACAGCTCAAATGATAGAGCAAATGTTAGTAATTTTAAGACACTTAATTCAATCCACAGCACTGTGCGCCTTCTCTCCCAGTAAGCATGTTTGGCTTATATATTTTAAATACATATTCATTTAAAAAGAAAGGAACCGAGTCAGAGAGATATCACAAGGATTAAATCTCTTGTCTTGCATATGGCTGACCAAGATTTAATCTTCAATATCACCCTGATCCCTGCTAGGAATGATTCTTGAGCATAGAACCAGAAGTAAGCCCTGAGCACTGCCAAATGGATGTGGCCCTAGAACAAAACAACTAAATAATTAGTAAGAAAAAAAAGAAGGAAGAAATATGGAAAAACAAGCAAACATCAAGGAGAAATCACATTGTCGGCACAAGTTATTTTTTTATTTATTTAAGAAAATACATCACATAGTTCACATAGTTAATCATAATACATTTGTTTCCAGATAAGTGAAAGCAAAGTTATTGAAAAAAAAAAGAAAAAGTAAAATAAAAATGTTTAAGTAAAAAAGAAAAAATACAGTAGGAAGCATATTTGTGGATATTATTGTATCTCCAATGAATTAATTAATACAATGACAGAAGGCTTAGTAGGTTTTTATTGTTAGCTGTCTGTTCTATTAAATTGGTATGATTATATAGGGATGATAGCTTCAAAGAAATGAAGCTGTCCAGCAATTTAAAGCACTACTACTGATACTACGACTTTTAGGTATGTGTATAGAGCTGCTAGGTTTCCTGAAAGAAGGAAGATATGAGGGGAGGGTGCCTGCACTCGTTCCAAGAAGCCCTGGGAATATCTGCCCAAAGGCCAAGGTACCTGAGGTTTGGTCAGATTGGTGTCCCCAAAGGAAATCAGTGAGATGATGAGGCAGGAACATCAGGAAAATGGTGATTCTGGGTGATAGAGGCAGCAGGCATGGCTTTGACAGAGTGGGGACTTGGCCACTCTCTCCTCCCAAAATAGTCAGTCAGCATTTTGCTCCATTAGCCAATGTTCTTTCAAAGAACATTGATCTTTAATCTATGATCTTTAGATCTATGATCTATGAAAGATCTATGATCTTTCAAAGCTTGACTTACATCTCGTTTGAGAGAAGAGTGAGTCTATGGAGCTAGCCCAGTCAAATATGAGCACAAGTTATTTCTTACACATCTGATAATACTAAATGTTTTAGCTCCAGGTTTTAGATCAAAAGGGTATATTGCAGATTTTTTTTGATAAACTATGATACAGCTTTTTTTTAAAAAAAAAAAAAGTTTGTGTATGGTCTGAAAAGCTCTCCTAACAAATAACATATAAAAAAGACACTTTTTTTTTTAATTTTAGGCCACACCTGGTGGTGCTCAGGGGTTACTCCTGGCTCTGCACTCAGGAATCAAACCTGGGTTAACCTACCTGCTATGCTATGACTCCAGTCCTCAAAAGGCACATTTTAAAAGTAAAACCAAATCTAGATTCATTTTTCTCTCTCACCAGGATGGGGAAAGTACAATATTATCTATTATTGAAATTTCTGCATTTTCCAAGGCTTCTAGCAACTCAAGGAATCAAGTTGTGACAAGCCCCAGGGGGTCATTTATTTCTGTGTCCCTTACCCAACATTTTTATTGAAGAGAAATACCTTCTGGGAATATAAATGTGTTATCTCATTGTGAATTTATGGGAAGACAGAATTGGATAGGAAGTAAAAGAAGCAAAGGGGAAAAAGTAAAGACAATAGATCAGAAAGGAGTATAACATATTTTTAAAATTGGTATGTGGAAAGTAAACTGCACTCAAATTATTTTTTACCTAATGATAAACATTACATATGTTAAATTGAAAATTACTAGCGCCAGATTAAGCAACTGGGAAATTTAGAGCTTGCACAGATTGGCAGTACATTCACTAAAAATTGTAGCCAGAGAGTCAGTAATTAACATCAGAGTAGTGATGCATTTTTTCCAATAATTTTTATCATTTAATGCTTACAGGTTTCAAGCTTTCTATATGCAATGATAGTCCAGTTTTTGCTAATCCCAGGAAATTTATTTTTAAAACTTTGCTTTGTACAGCATAGCAAATTTCTTACCAAAGGAGAATTAAAGAAATGCCTTCACTTCATTGACTGCTTTTTATTTGAAAGTTCTTAAGTGGGAACAAACTTTTCATAAAATCATCTTAATTTTGAAAAGGCCTACTAATGTGAAGATAGCATTTTCACTTCTGTCCTCTACATGCCAGATTAAAAACCTATGTAGGACTGTGAGTTTCACTTTGAATGGACACAGAACTTTATATAAATTTAAACACTTGTAGAATAAAGAAGTCTGACTTCCAAGAGTTGTGGCATTACTCCTACCACAACCTTAATTGTGGATCTTTGGAATCATGAATTGCCACATGTAAAGAATGGAATTGTGTTAGGTTAAGAGGTGAAATAAAAGATTCTTTTCCCATATATATCAATGCAACATACCCCAACATATCTGAGGAAAGATATGCTGGTAAGAAGTTGGGTGCCAAGTGGGGAACCAGGTCTGGGGTTAGGGTAGTAACCAAATTCGAGTTCTTTTGCTCTCCTGTTTGTCTCTGAACCCTCACCACTGAATGTGAAGGGAGATTGGCACAGATTAAGTTTGCAGGAGCATCTAGGCATGAATACATTGGTCTTATCAATCAACCAAGGCAGCTCTCTGAGCTGTGCTTTATATAGATATGTGACTAGTCCCCACCACCTAAGTTTTCAGGTTGAAGAGAAGTTTGTTCATCACAGAAAACAGAATTCAGTACCGACTTCTGCCCAGGATTCACTCACAGAGAAGAATTTTAGAAAAGACAGTGGAGCAAAGAAATTTTATTCTGGAAATATGAGTAGAAAAAAAAAAAGGATGCAAGAAAACCAAGAAGTAAATGAAATAAATTGCATATCCCAAGTCGTGATGATAAATAATTCCAGAAATGGAAGCAAGTGCGCTACTTGTTTTTGAAAAGTTGTTATATAATGTTCTTCAGAGCTGCTCTGGCTTGGGTGCTTTTTATGTTGATAAGCTGTTGCCAAGGTGCTTTTAAAGAGCCAGAAAACTATAACTAGTACAAAAGTGAAGGCACTTGCCTTACAAGTGAGTGAGAACAGGGTTTAATCCCTGGCATCATAATACAATACCTTGAACACTGCCAAGGACTCAGGAATATTCCCAGAGTACCACAAGGTGTAACCTAAACTTCTACACTTTACCCAATAAACAAATGAAGGGGAGGGACTTTGAACTTAGGAGGAGGGCAGACTTCTTTCGTTTTATGAGGGCCTTTTGTTCCTACTGGAAGCTTCTTTTCTTCTAAGTGTGTCCAGTCTTTCATTTGAACCGGCAAAAGAATGGTAACAGTTCTTTTCAGTTTATCTTAATTTTACTTCTTCTCCTAAATTCATTGCCATGAGGACACCCCTACCTAACTGCATGCTTCAGTAGGATCAAATTATTAATTTGAAAACAAAAGCCCAAATTAAAGATAGGAATAAGGTTAAAATATTTGATGATTTTTGTTTTTAAATCTCAGTTACTTACCTACAAAAGGTTAACTGAAATGTTTGCAAAGGTCCAGAATAACAGTGTCATGCTCAGCCTAGCTCAAATGCTAAAGGATTTTGGTATTGACTGCAGCATTAGGAACTAATTATCCATTTTCAAATTTTAAGATAATTACAAAGTACAGATACTGAAAATAATTGCTGTGTTCATGAGCTGTCCATCACCCTGAATTGCTGAAGCTTCAGCTGCCCAAATTCCAAGTCAAATTGGGATATAAGCCAATCTCTGCAGGAACAATCACTTATCCCCTCTTTGTTATGCTGCAGAAAGTTAAGTGGTAGCTTCACTGAACTGAAGTAGCCTTGATAAACACAACCAAACTCATTTTTTCAATCAATAGGAACCCAGCAGGCATTTCAACAAAAACATTTAGGTGAACATTTAAATGTGACCCAGCAATTATTCTTGTTTTATCCATGTTCATTATTAAAATATTGCATTGATTGCCTAATAGCTGTTACCCTTCCTGACCTTTGACTTTGGAATGCCTTCACACCAACCACCAATTGCCCCCAGGCTTCCAATTAGACCACCATCTAAATCCACAAGAGACAACTGCTTATCTTATATGATGAAGTGATGATTCAATTGAATCTGCTGCTCAGGCCTTCTACTTCTTTGCCTCTCTATCTCGCTCCCTAGACAGCTGTCTTTGGAGGATGACCAACTACTAATCTCTTTATAGATGACTGATGAAGTCTAGAAATCTCAGATTGTTGAACAAAAGTGTTGAAAATATATATATACAATCTAGTGGAATTTTAGCCTAGAGTAATCTACTGTTATTCCAAGTATAAATGCTCTTGTATTTCTACCTCTGTCACATGGAACCTTCCCTAATTTCTCAGTCTGGCCAATGTTTATTTTAAGACTTGAGTAATATATTAAAACTTACTTCTTTTTTTATTTGTGACACACCAGTATTTACTGGTTAGATACAATCTATTTTATTTTATTATTTATTTATTTATTTATTTATTTTGGTTTTTGCATCATATCTGGCAGCACTCAGGGGTTATTCCTGGCTTTGTACTCGGAAATCACTCCTGGCAGTCACAGCTAACCACATGGGATGCCGGGATTCGAACCACTGACTGTCCTGGATTGGCTGCATGCAAGGCAAACACACTCACTGTGCTATCTCTTCGGCCCCTAATACATGCTTTTTAAAGTCAGTGGGAATTGGAACTAAGTTTAATTCTGCAACTATTTTCCATTCCTTTTCCTTAGCTCCCAACACACCCTATATATTCCTCCAGGGCACCAAATGTCCTCTGTCCAGAAGGTGGTGACTTTCCTTTCTTCCTTCTTCTACCACCTGACATTCCCACAGAGTAAGTACCATGAAGTACCATTCACATACAATGTCTATCACAATATCAGGGTCATATTTAGAAGTCAAATTTTTTTCAGCTGAAAAAAATAAAGAAAAAAAATTGGATTCATATCTCACAATTTATACAAAAGTTAATTCAAAGTGGATTACAGATCTTGAGATTAGATCAGAATCTATAAAATACATTTAGGAAATATAATTAGAATTTTCTAAAATGTGATTCTCAGAAGTGTTCTCAATGCTTTAATTCTACTGGCAAACATAACAAAGCCAAAAATAAATAAATGGTACTACATCAAATATAAAAGAGTTTATTTACAAGTCAAATGAAATGTGTGGCCTGAAATAAAATGATACTCAGCTAATGATAGAAAATTTTTTTTCACACAATATATAGGTCAAGGGATAGTAGGGCATTTGCCTTGCAAGCGGCCAACCCAGGACCAACATTGGTTCGAATCCCTGCATTCCATATGGTCCCCCATGCCTGCCAGGAGTGATTTCTGAGCACAGATCCAGAAATAACCTCTGAGTGCTGCTGGGTGTGGCCCCCCAAAAAACCAAAAAAAATAAAATACAACATTCAGTACTTTTGAGAACATTCAAAAAGTGTTCATTGTCACTGTTCTTAGTGAATTGTAAATTTAAAGCAACAAGAGAAACCTTTTTAGGCCAATGAGTATAGCATATATTGGCATATAAAAAGACTGGAAGCATACATTGATGGTAAGTCTACATTGAAAAAGAAACTATAGGTCAGAATTTTGTCTGGCTCATGTATTTTTATGAAAAGCAGTGTGGAAACTTTAAAAAAAATAAGAATAAAGCTTCCATATGACCCAACATCCCCACTTCTGCTATCTATCTGCTCTCCCCAACACAAAAAGATATATGTCCATTGCAATTCTGAGTATAAAAGTTAGGATATAAAAACAACCCATATGTGCAAAGACAGATGGATGGATAAAAAGGATATGGTATACAAACACTATGAAATATTGTGCAGTCATAGAATAAGATATGCAACTCACTACAACTTGAATAGTGCTGAAGGATATCATGTTGAGCAAAGCAAGTCAAGGAGAGAAGAAACCATACTAAATTATCTCACTCATCTGCAGCTTGTAGAATAACAAGACAAGGAAATTGAGTGTATTCATTTATGGCAAACCTCTTATACTGGATTGCAGAACTGAATGCAAAAAAATTCAAGTAAAATGTGTGAAGAACAGTAGTGAAAAAAAAAGGTGGACTAGAAGTAACATAAATACAATGGGTCCTAGACACTTAATTTGTAGAGGTAACTGTATACAACAAAATCAAAAGAACTAGGGCCAGAGCGATCACACAGTGGGTAGGAGCTTGCCTTGCATATGGCTGACCTGGGTTTGATCCCTGGCATGCATATGGTTCCCTGAGCCTGCTAGGTGTAATTTCTGAGTGAAGGGCCACCAGATGTGGCCCAAAAAATCAAAAAATAAAACAAAAACATAAGAATCACTTTATTATAAACCAATGACCAAAAATATAACGTTAGTAACAAATTTACTAAGGAAGCAGAGTTGAGGTTGGAGAGAACTCTGAAAGAACATCAGTTGAGGGAAACTGACACTGATGGTGGGGTGTGGAATGGAACACTACTTTAAACTCTACTATGAGAGAACTATAAGTCATGGTGCTTACTTTAAAAAAAAAGTTTATTTAAAAAGTCCTGCTGAGGGGGCTGGAGAGATAGCCTGAAGGTAAGGCATTTGCCTTGTATGCAGAAGGACAGTAGTTTAAACCCCAGCATCCCATATGGTCCTCTGAGCCTGCCAGGAGCGATTTCTGAGCATGGAGCCAGTAGTAACCCCTGAGTGCTGCCAGGTATGACCCAAAAGACAAAAACGAAAACCAAAAAAAAAAAGTCCTGCTGAGTTGAAATGAATGATATAAATTCACTTCATCCAACAGAACTAGCCAATTTTTTAAGAAAAGAAACACAAAATATATTATTTTATTGAATCATAATATTTATAATATTAATAATCAATAATATAAATAATAATGAATAATAGTTAAATATTACTTTATTTTATAACTCATTAAAACATAAACATAATTCATTTTATTTCTATAACTGTCAAACTTTTCTCACTCACAAAATTTAAAAATTAGTCAGGTAGTGGGTAGGAGAGGAAGGAGATGGGGGCATTGGTGATGGGAAGATTGTACTACCAAACTACAATCATGTTTGTAATCATGCTGTTAAATAAAGATATTATTAGAAAGAGAAAAAAATAGGGGAAGATTTCTTGATACAGTGGTAACAAGATCAGTGGTACAGGAATTGATGTCATCATATCACTGCATTTGACACTATTGGGAACCTCACATAGATTTGTTCACCAATTTCCATGTTTCACCATTGAAAGTGAAGCTGAGCCCCGAGTAAGTAGAAAATAGACTTCACTACTTGTTTGTACTAAGTTACCAAAAAAAAAAAATTGAAACACAGCCATCATCTGATGTCATTTGCCATTACCATTAGTAATAGTATCTCAAGCCAACATAAGATCAAAAATAAAAGGACAGACAAGGGGCCAGATGTAGTCCCAAAACAAATAAAAAAACCGATAGAAATAACCTGCCATTTTATTTGGTGGAAAATACTAAATGCTTTAGACAATAGTACAGAAAAAAAAATAGATGAAATCTTCAGAAATGAATCTATGGCTGATCAAGTGTAGAAAGGGAACAAAATCAAGTATCTCCTAGAGAAATTGGTTTTCAGCAATAATGTTATTTGTTATTGTTGGCATATGATTTTTAGGGGTTACTTGGGGTTCTGTGCTCAGAAATTATTTCTGGCAGACTCAGGGGACCCATATGAGATACTGGGGATGGAACCCAGTTTGACTAAATACAAGACTAACATCCTATCAGTTGTGCTACCCTCTGTCCCTTTGTTTTGTTTTGTTTTGTTTTTAAGAGTGGATATGTTAGGGCTATACCTGATGGTACTCAGGAGTTATTCCTGACCCTGAGGTCAAGAATGACACTTGTCAATGTACAGGGACCCATTTGCAATGGTTCAAATAAACAGGGATCTTTGCCTTCAGACCAAGCACCTTACACTTTGGACTAGTTTTCCAGCCCCATTCAGGTCATTTTTATAAAGAACTTTGGGGACTGATAAAGAAAATGAAGCATGTCTGAGAAACAGCATTTTTGCTTCCTTCATTCTGTTTTGCAGCCTTTTTCTCAGACACAAGTTGAAATTATTTTAGATTTAAAAACTTTCCATAAATATTATTCACAGGAAAAATTAACTTCAGCTTTAAAGAATTACAAATTGATATTCCACAAGTGGACAGATGACACTAATAGGGGTTCACAGTTGGAAGATCAATCATATTTCAATATTAGTATAGCGAAAGCAACTGGATAGATCACTTTAAAGGCCAATTCTGTTTCCTCAGAATCAAAATGGCTCACCCCTGTATGAAACTGATCAATAACTTAGTAATCAAATTGCAAATAATGTTCTGGCTAGATTGTACACCTGGTCACTTTTTGGGCATAAGAGCAATTAGAATTCTATTCAGGTTTTCAATCACAGAAGGCTGAAGGACTTAACCACATAGCACTGAAATATAATGTATTTTAAATTATACAATTTCCTATCTCTTTCATTCCTTCTTGAACTCCCAATGGTTTTAATGAAGTTTCCTGCTTAAATGGTTTTTCTCCAACCAATAAGAATGCATATTTTAATGAAATAACTAAAGCCAATGATTATAAATATAGCATTTTAATCATCTGCCATGTCTAGACAATTTCAAAAGCAATAAGCATCATGTGTTCTTTTGAAAAATAAAAACAACAAATATTTTGTTAGAGGGACTAATTGATGTTTAACCTATTCACCTCAGTCCTTAATCTGTCTTGAGTGAAAATCTAAATAAAGGCTAATGTTAATGAAGCTGTTGAGAAGTAAAATGGAGGAACATGTTTAAGAATGTTGTAAGTGTTCTTGTTTTTTTTTTTTACACTTTTTTTTTCTTTTTTTAAACTTCATTTATTTTATTGATTGATTGGTTTGGGGGCCACACCTGGCAGTGCTCAGGGGTTATTTCTGGCTCTGCACTTAGAAATTGACCCTGTCAGGCTGGGCAACAACCATATGGGATGCAGAGAATCACATTCTCCTGGGTTGGCAAGGTAAATGTCCCTCCCACTGTACTAACTCTCCAGCATTTTTTATTCTTTTTTGGTTTGGGGTTATTCCCGATAGTGCTCAGGAATCAAACAGTGTTTGGGGATCAGTAAGGTGCATAGAATCAAACCCAGGTCAGTCATATACAAAGCAAAAGCCTTACCTGCTGTACTACTCTCAGTTCCCTGAGCGTATTCAGAGAATGAAAAACAAATGTGTCAAAATCTCTTCCCTCCTCCAAGCTTCAAAATAAGACAACTTATAGTAATTAAATAATTATGAAGAAAAAGAACTAATAAACTCCCAAATTTGCTTTTATATTAAAATAGGTAGCTCTTGCTCCAAGCCAGTATCATGTTTTATAATCTTCATCTTCCTTCATCTCTGGAAGCTTTTTTATGTCATATTAGTGAAAATTCTCCTTTTAATTCGATCTTTCTCATCTGTGATTATACATGCTCATGTTTATCTCATCTATTTATTTATTTACTCATTTTTGGTTTGGATCACATCAGTTGATATGCAGATCTTAAGCATGGCTCTACATTCAGGGATCACTCCTAGTGATCACCCCTGGCTCAGTGAATAATATGGCGTGTCAAGGAATTGATCTGAGTCTGATAACTGCTTTATTTGCTGTGTTCTCTCTTCAGTTCTTATTCCATCTTTTTGTTTGTTTGTTTTGGGGTCACAACTGGAGGCACTCAGGGGTTACTCCTAGCTCTGTGCTCCTGGCAGGCACAGGGGACCATATAGGATGCTGGGATTCGAACCACTATCCCTCCTAGATTGGCTGCATGCAAGGCAAATGTCACTGCTATGTTATCTCTCCAGCTCCACTTATCCCATCTTTAAAATTGTTTTACTCTACATTTAGTTGCTTTGCCAACATTTTTCAAATAGTAACTAGCTATTTGAAAATTTATTGATTTTTTTCAACCTTTCTGAAAACTTACAGAATTACCTTCAGCTTAAAGCACATCTTATGCCCATCCCTCCCAGTTTCTTTTCTATCTCTGATCTCTTTGCCCCTGGAGTGTGTTCCCTAAATCACCGTCTCTTCTTTCTCTTTGTTCTCTCCTTAAGAGATTTTATTTGTAGCATGACTTTGACTAACATTCTTTGTTTTGGGCTCACACCAGGTGATGGTCAGGGGTTACTCCTGGCTCTACACTCAGGAATTACTCCTGATGGTGCTCAAGAGATCATATGGGATGTTGGGAATTGAATACAGGTTGACTATGTGCCTTCCCCACTGCACTATGACTCTGGCAGTGACTAACATTTTTAATCTCTCCAAATAAAACTTTTCTGAGCTAACATTAGCTAATACAATTAATTTTTCCTATCCCTTCCCCAGGAAACCTCCAATTTGAAATCATTTCAACCTCAAAATATAAATAAGATAACCCAATGCCTATCTCCAAACCATATCATCTAGTTTCTCAACCTCATTAAATAGCACCAAGCCTGAATACTGGTCAAATATTTCTAAAATATGTTTAAGATTATAATAAATATCAACACCCCCTTAATTCACACAACCATCATCTTTTGTTTTTGTGATACCCATTCTAACTGGCCTAATCGCCTTGTATTATCTCTCTAGCACATTCTCCATATAGCAGCCTGAAAGATATTTTCAAGACCAAGATTTTTAAATGATTTATAAACACTATTATTGACTTCCTACTGATCATAAATTCATAGAGAAAAAGTTTACAGGGTAAATGTATTTGTCTTGCATGCGACTAATCCTAGATTAGTCCTGGGCATTGCAGTTCCCCAAATACCACAAGGAATGACCACAGAGCACAGAGCCAACAATGTCCCCTGAAAACCATAAGCTCTGACATAAACACCACTCCCCCAAAATATAATAAAAATTTTCAGATTGACTGCTAAGTTCTGCATTTCTGGCCCTTGCTTATCCTTCAAACATCACGTAATATAAATCTCTTTCCTCTCCAGTCAGTAATTTCTCTCATTTTCTTGAGTTCTTGCCACATGTTAGCACTTATCACTCTCTCCATGCAAAATGTTCTCTTCCTCTCTCTGCTTCCAATTTCTACCAAATTAAAAGCATCTTCATCTTTTATACTTCAACTAAACTATCACTTCTGCCAGAAAATTTCTTGCTACCTCAGTCAGGCTCTCTTGTTATACATTTTTATAGGAAAGTACATTTCTTTCAGAGTTTAGTTTATAACTGAATATCCATTTATATAATAATTTACACCTAGTTCACCCATCAGACTGAAAGCTCAGGATCTGTTTTTTGTTCACCTCTCTTTGTAAAGAACCTAGAAGAATCTAGCACATAAAGATAAATTAATAAATGAGATTAATAAAAAATATTGTTTTGAAAATATTTCACCCTATATTTTATTTTTCTGCCATTGGTGTTGTGATAAAGTATCCCAGAATAGCTGTTGGATGGTTCCCACAAATATTTTTTGTGAAGTGTAATAAATGGCTCATAAATGCTCTGGAATCTCTGGGAGATAACTGAATCCAGTTATTTTAAGGGAATAGGTTGAGAGGTCCATTAAATACTTCCTCAACTGTTATTGTGCTCAATGAGAGAAGTCACTTGAGGGAATGCTGTGAATGTAAGTGTGTGAGAGGATAAAGAATTGTTCTTATTTGGAGACTAGCTCTTGCAATTTACAAACTATGTGACGTTCAAAAATGCTTTAAAAAATACAAGACTCGGGGCCAGAGAAATAGCACACTGGTAGGGTATCTGACTTGCAGGAAGCTAATCCAGGATGGACCCCAGTTAAAATCCTGGCATCCCATATGGTCCCCTGAGCCTACCAGGAGGAATTTTTGAGCACAGAGCCAGGAGAAACCCCTGAGTGCCCCTGGGTGTGACCCAAAAATAAAAAAAAATGCAAGACTCATCCAATTTTCTAGAAAGTGGGAACCAAGGACTACTTTTTTCTTTTATTACCAATGATGGGCTCTATCTTTAGAGGTCATATGATAGAGAGTATTAATTAAGAGTATTTACATGGCATTTTACATATGAGTTCTTCAAATAATATTTATGCAGCAAATTATTTTATTTTAGCCACTCTGGATATTGGATAGGGGACCATGAGATTCCCACAGCCAAACTTAGGGTTTCTGTGTGCAAAGTATGAACTCTAGGTATTTAAACTCGATCAGTATCATCTATTTGTTGGCCTAAATAGGTATTACAGGAAGGAAAGCAAACAGATATAATAATTTCCCTCACAGAATTTAAAACTCATTAAGTTAGTTGTAGAGTGGGCCCATCTTTCTGACCTCAGTCCTCCAAACTGTACAGTGCAGCCTTGTAGGAAGTTTTAGAGCTCTAGTATGGCTTCCAGAGTAAAAATCATTTCTGAATATCTTTTTTAGGTATCTACAGGTGAAAATTCAGCTCCAACCACATAGCCACCTTCCCTGAACCAGTCACCTAAATTATACACAAGGTGGCTTAGAAAAGTTCCAGTGTGACATGTGGAGACATTATATGTAGTCAGTTACCCCCTCACCAAAAAACTTCAAAACATACATTTGCTAAAACAGCCACATGATAACTATACTCCAAAAATATAATTAAAACATGGGACATGAGGGGCCGAAACAATTGGTAGGGCTGTTACCTTGCAAGTGACTGACCCAGGACCAAATTTCCCCCAAGCCATGAGCGATTTCTGAGCGCATAACCAGGAGTAACCCCTGAGCATCACTGGGCATGGCCCCAAACAAACAAACAAACAAACATGGGACTTAAGCATCTGCCCTGAGAGAGCAAAGGTCTAATATCTTCCAAATTTCTTCCCACTCACAATATTAATCCAACAGTGATCTCCTAACATCACAGCAACTAAAGAGAAGGAAAGTGAGAAAAGTGGTCAAAATGCTCGATTAAAGTAACTCTAAGTCTAAATAAAGTCTAGTGAAGGATAGCAGACATAAAAAAATTTGTGGAGAAAAGAAAGAAAGAAAGAAAGAAAGAAAGAAAGAAAGAAAGAAAGAAAGAAAGAAAGAAAGAAAGAAAGAAAGAAAGAAAGAAAGAAAGAAAGAAAGAAAGAAAGAAAGAAAGAAAGAAAGAAGGAGGAAGAAGAAGGAAGGAAGGAAGGAAGGAAGGAAGGAAGAGGAAGGAAGGAAGGAAGGAAGGAGGAAGGGAAGGAAGGAAGGAGGAAGGAAGGAAGGAAGGAAGGAAGGAAGGAAGGAAGGAAGGAAGGAAGGAAGGAAGGAAGGAAGGAAGGAAGGAAGGAAGCAAGGAAGCAAGAAAGCAAGAAAGCAAGAAAGCAAGAAAGCAAGAAAGCAAGAAAGCAAGAAAGCAAGAAAGCAAGAAAGCAAGAAAGCAAGAAAGCAAGAAAGCAAGAAGCAAGAAAGCAAGAAAGAAAGAAAGAAAGAAAGAAAGAAAGAAAAGAAAACAAGAAAGAAAGAAAGAAAGAAAGAAAGAAAGAAAGAAAGAAAGAAAGAAAGAAAGAAAGAAAGAAAGAAAGAAAGAAAGAAAGAAAGAAAGAAAGAAAGAAAGAAAGAAAGAAAGAAAGAAAGAAAGAAAAAAGAAAGAGGGGCCAGGCGGTGGCACTAGAGGTAAGGTGCCTGCCTTGCCTGCGCTAGCCTTAGACAGACTGCGGTTCGATCCCCTGGCGTCCCATATAGTCCCCCAAGCCAGGAGCGATTTCTGAGGGCATAGCCAGGAGTAACCCCTGAACGTCACCAGGTGTGGCCCAAAAAAAGCAAAAAAAGAAAGAAAGAAAGAAGGAAGGAAGAGAGGAAGAGAGGAAGGAAGGAAGAAGGAAGGAAGGAAAAAGAAAGAATGAATGAATGAATGAATGAATGGAGAGAAGGAATAAAGAAAAGAGAAGAAAGAATGAAAGGAAGAGAGGGAAGAAGGGAAGGAGAGAAGGGAAGAGAGAATGGAGGAAAAGAGGGGAGAAAAGAGAAAGAGTGAAAAAGGAAAGACAAGCAATAAAGGAGGAAAGAAGAGAGGGAAGGAAGGAAATAAGGTAGGAAAGGAGGAAGGAAGGAAAGAAGAAAGGAAGGAGAAAGAAGGAAGGAGAGATGAAAGGAAGAAGTGAAGGAAGTAGGAAAAGAAGGAAGGATGGATGGAGGAAAATGGAAGAAGGAAGGACAAAAGTGGGGAAGGGAGGAAGGAAGGCTAAGTTAACTAAATTTATTAGGTTCACTATATCAAATATTTGAAAATCTTAAAATACTGGACTGGAACAATAGCACAGCAGGTAGGGTGTTTGCTTCGCATGGGCCAACCCGAATTTGATCCCTATGATTCCATATGGTCCCTGAGCCTACCAGGAGTGTTTTCTGAGAGCAAAACCAGAAGTAAGCCCTGAGTGCCACTGAATGTGGCCCAAAAATAAAAAAAACAAGAAAAAATTTTTTTAATATTTAAAGTGTCTATAAAGATATGTCTCAATGAGAGTTTATTGGAAGATACTGTACAGCAAGTCAAACTGCTGTAGGAAAATTTTATAATCTTAACAGATCACAAAATATTATCAGGGCAGTTTGAAAGAGTATCAATACTTGGAACCTGATTCCAAGAAACAAATTAAGGCCTACAAAGAAATAAATCCTTTATAGAGAGGACATAATAATGCATGATTTTATAGGATTATTATAAATATGTAATAGACCCTCTGCATGGCTTTCACATTCATTTGTAGAGAATGTAAATATTTGTATATACATATTTACAAATTTGACCCCTTTGATGTATTGCAATGGGGTCAAATATAGATCCTCACACATGTATAGTACATGCTACCACCATATCTAGGAATTTACATCTTGTATGATCAAGCACAGAAGGTTACAAAATACATGCACTATTCAAGATTGCTTTTCCTACTTCTGGTTTATAAGAAACCATTAATAGGTACCTGATACATCTTAGAGGTTACTCACAATGCCATTCTCAGACCTTAAGATCTATTCATTTCTAACTCAAATCTCTCTCTTCTGAGTCCATGGACATTGTTAAGGGGAAGACTTTCCCCTTGTTTTTGGTTTTTTTTTTTTTGTTTTTTGTTTTTTTGGGTCACACCCAGCTGCACTCAGGGGTACTCCTGGCTCTGCACTCAGAAATCGCTCCTGACAGGCTTGGGGAACTATATGGGATGCCAGGATTCAAACCACCATCCTGAGTCATTTGTGTGCAAGGCAAACACCATACAGCTGTTCTATCTCTCTGGTCCCTTTCCCCTTGTTTTATTAAGTAATGCATTTAGGTTAACTTGATCCCTAGGTTACTTTAGCAGTAACATAGGTCATATTAAGTCTTTGGTTAAGTAAGAATTAACTGCTACATTCATTTCCATTTATATTGTGTGGCTTTGGGTTAGGTCAAGTGTCTCTACATGGAAAATGAATTCAGTAATTCTTGCTCTAGGTATTCCTCACAAAGTCATTGGATGAATAGCATGTGCTGCAATTTCCTACAGCACATTTTATCCAATGATCTCAAAGCATTTTATTTCTGCCAAGTGCAAATATACTCCATGATTAATAGCACTGCTTCTGGAAGTGGCAGAGAAAAAGATTGCATAGCTCCAAGTACTGCGCTGTCAAACTTGGCATTCTCTAAATGCAATGGCTTTATAATATCATTATATAGGAGCAATATGATGAGGAAAATTGGATGAAAATTAAGACCTAAAAACTTGCTGTTGGTTTTTAATTAAGAACTAAGAAATGTCAGCAATTGCTGGTTTTCTTATTTTATTTCATTGGAAAATTACACATAATTGGATTCATAATTACAGCTAAAATAATAGACACTTGTTTATTAATATTATCAACTGAGAATAGTACAAGTATTTTTGATATGTCAACTTCAAAATGCTGTGAAGAAAACTGTTACTATATTAATGATGCCTGACCTTTCACAAATGAAATTCTAAATGGTACTGTTGCTTTTTGCAAGCTCACAACAGTCTATTTTGCCCTTCAGAGAAAGAGAGAGAATAAAATATATCTACAGCTTAATAGCAAACAAAAGGCAAGATTTTTAGAAAGAAAATATTTAATATTATTATATTTTAGGCACCAGGCTTTACAATATTGATAAAAACAGGGTTTTATGCACAAAACTGTCCAACACCACACCCTCCACCAGAGTGTCACCTTCCCTTCACCATTGTCGCAATGCATGCCACCTCTTCTGCCTCCATACCCCTGCAATTAATGATTCCTACTACAGGGTCATTAAACAAGCAATCCATTTCAAGAATATAGTATTACAAAACAGATCAGCATTTGAATGTCTATGAAAAAAGAAAAGAAGCCAGTATTGGTTTTGGAAGTGTGCTTGTCTAAATTCTTGTTGTCTGTGTATAAACTTTCAAAAAAAGTGTATGCTGATTCTTTTTTTTTTTAATATTTTTTTATTTAAACACCTTGATTACATACATGATTGTGTTTGGGTTTCAGTCATAAAAGGAACACCACCCATCACCAGTGCAACATTCCCATCACCCAAGTCCCAAATCTCCCTCCTCCCCACCCAACCCCCGCCTGTACCCTAAACAGGCTCTACATTTCCCTCATACATTCTCAATATTAGGACAGTTCAAAATGTAGTTATTTCTCTACCTAAACTCATCACTCTTTGTGGTGAGCTTCCTGAGGTGAGCTGGAACTTCCAGCTCTTTTCTCTTTTGTGTCTGAAAATTATAATTACAAGGGTGTCTTTCATTTTTCTTAAAACCCATAGATGAGTGAGACCATTCTGCGTTTTTCTCTCTCTCTCTGACTTATTTCACTCAGCATAATAGATTCCATGTACATCCATGTATAGGAAAATTTCATGACTTCATCTCTCCTGACAGCTGCATAATATTCCATTGTGTATATGTACCACAGTTTCTTTAGCCATTCGTCTGTTGAAGGGCATCTTGGTTGCTTCCAGAGTCTTGCTATGGTAAATAGAGCTGCAATGAATATAGGTGTAAGGAAGGGGTTTTTGTATTGTATTTTTGTGTTCCTAGGGTATATTCCTAGGAGTGGTATAGCTGGATCGTATGGGAGCTCGATTTCCAGTTTTTGGAGGAATCTCCATATCGCTTTCCATAAAGGTTGAACTAGACAGCATTCCCACCAGCAGTGGATAAGAGTTCCTTTCTCTCCACATCCCCACCAACACTGTTTGTTCTCATTCTTTGTGATGTGTGCCATTCTCTGGGGTGTGAGGTGGTATCTCATCGTTGTTTTGATTTGCATCTCCCTGATGATTAGTGATGTGGAACATTTTTTCATGTGTCTTTTGGCCATGCGTATTTCTTCTTTGTCAAAGTGTCTGTTCATTTCTTCTCCCCATTTTTTGATGGGGTTAGATGTTTTTTTCTTGTAAAGTTCTGTCAGTGCCTTGTATATTTTGGAGATTAGCCCCTTATCTGATGGGTATTGGGTGAATAGTTTCTCCCACTCAGTGGGTGGCTCTTGTATCCTGGGCACTATTTCCTTTGAGGTGCAGAAGCTTCTCAGCTTAATATATTCCCATCTGTTAATCTCTGCTTTCACTTGCTTGGAGAGTGCAGTTTCCTCCTTGAAGATGCCTGTAATGTCCTGGAGTGTTTTGCCTATGTGCTGTTCTATATATCTTATGGTTTTGGGGCTGATATCGAGGTCTTTAATCCATTTGGATTTTACCTTTGTACATGATGTTAGCTGGGGGTCTAAGTTTAATTTTTTGTAAGTGGCTATCCAATTGTGCCAACACCACTTGTTGAAGAGGCTTTCCCTGCTCCATTTAGGATTTCCTGCTCCTTTATCAAAAATTAGATGGTTGTATCTCTGGGGAACATTTTCTGAGTATTCAAGCCTATTCCACTGATCTGAGGACCTATCCTTATTCCAATACCATGCTGTTTTGATAACTGTTGCTTTGTAGTACAGTTTAAAGTTGGGAAAAGTAATTCCTCCCATATTCTTTTTCCCAATGATTGCTTTAGCTATTCGAGGGTGTTTATTGTTCCAAATGAATTTCAAAAGTGTCTGATCCACTTCTTTGAAGAATGTCATGGGTATCTTTAGAGGGATGGCATTAAATCTGTATAATGCCTTGGGGAGTATTGACATTTTGATGATGTTAATCCTGCCAATCCATGAGCAGGGTATGCGTTTCCATTTCCGTGTGTCCTCTCTTATTTCTTGGAGCAGAGTTTTATACTTTTCTTTGTATAGGTCCTTCACATATTTAGTCAAGTTGATTCCAAGATATTTGAGTTTGTGTGGCACTATTGTGAATGGGGTTGTTTTCTTAATGTCCATTTCATCCTTATTACTATTGGTATATAGAAAGGCCATTGATTTTTGTGTGTTAATTTTGTAGCCTGCCACCTTGCTATATGAGTCTATTGTTTCTAGAAGCTTTTTGATAGAGTCTTTAGGGTTTTCTAAGTAGAGTATCATGTCATCTGCAAACAGTGAGAGCTTGACTTCTTCCTTTCCTATCTGGATTCCCTTGATATCCTTTTCTTGCCTAATCACTATAGCAAGTACTTCCAGTGCTATGTTGAATAGGAGTGGTGAGAGAGGACAGCCTTGTCTTGTGCCAGAATTTAGAGGGAAGGCTTTCAGTTTTTCTCCATTGAGGATAATATTTGCCACTGGCTTGTGGTAGATGGCCTTCACTATATTGAGAAAGGTTCCCTCCATTCCCATCTTGCTGAGAGTTTTGATCAAGAATGGGTGTTGGACCTTATCAAATGCTTTCTCTGCATCTATTGATATGATCATGTGGTTTTTATTTTTCTTGCTATTGATGTTGTGTATTATGTTGATAGATTTACGGATGTTAAACCAGCCTTGCATTCCTGGGATGAAACCTACTTGATCGTAGTGGATGATCTTCTTAACGAGGCATTGAATCCTATTTGCCAGGATTTTGTTGAGGATCTTTGCATCTGCATTCATCAGTGATATTGGTCTGTAATTTTCTTTTTTGGTAGCGTCTCTGTCTGATTTAGGTATCAAGGTGATGTTGGCTTCATAAAAGCTATTTGGAAGTGTTTCTGTTTGTTCAATTTCATGAAAGAGTCTTGCCAAGATTGGCAGTAGTTCCTCTTGGAAAGTTTGATAGAATTCATTAGTGAATCCATCTGGACCTGGGCTTTTGTTTTTCGGCAGACATTTGATTACTGTTTTAATTTCATCAATGGTGATGGGGGTGTTTAGATATGCTACATCCTCTTCCTTCAACCGTGGAAGATTATAAGAGTCCAAGAATTTATCCATTTCTTCCAGGTTCTCATTTTTAGTGGCGTAGAGTTTTTCAAAGTAGTTTCTGATTACCCTTTGAATCTCTGTCATATCAGTAGTGATCTCTCCTTTTTCATTCCTGATACGAGTTATCAAGTTTCTCTCTCTCTCTTTCTTTGTTAGGTTTGCCAGTGGTCTATCAATCTTGTTTATTTTTTCAAAGAACCAACTTCTGCTTTCGTTGATCTTTCGGATTGTTTTTTGAGTTTCCACTTCGTTGATTTCTGCTCTCAGCTTTGTTATTTCCTTCTGTCTTCCTATTCTTGGGTCCTTTTGTTGAGCATTTTCTAGTTCTATTAGCTGTGTCATTAAGCTACTCAGGTAAGCTCCTTCTTCCTTCCTGATGTGTGCTTGCAAAGCTATAAATTTTCCTCTCAGTACTGCTTTTGCTGTGTCCCATAAGTTCTGATAGTTTGTGTCTTTATTGTCATTTGTTTCCAGGAACCTTTTGATTTCCTCCTTGATTTCATCTCGGACCCACTGGTTATTGAGCATGAGGCTGTTTAACTTCCAGGTGTTAAAGTGTTTCTTCTGAGTCCCTTTGGAGTTCACAAATAATTTCAGAGCCTTGTGGTCAGTGAAGGTAGCCTGCAATATTTCTATCCTCTTGATCTTATGGAGGTATGTTTTATGTGCCAGCATGTAGTCTATCCTGGAGAATGTCCCATGTACATTGGAGAAGAATGTGTATCCAGGTTTCTGGGGATGGAGTGTCCTATATATATCCACTAGGCCTCTTTCTTCCATTTCTCTCCTCAGGTCTAGTATATTCTTGTTGGGTTTCAGTCTGGTTGACCTGTCCAGTGTTGACAAAGCCGTGTTAAGGTCCCCCACAATTATTGTGTTGTTGTTGATATTATTTTTCAGATTTGTTAAAAGTTGTATTAAATATTTTGCTGGCCCCTCATTCGGTGCATATATGTTTAGGAGAGTGAATTCTTCCTGCTCTACGTACCCCTTGATTAATATAAAATGTCCGTCTTTGTCCCTTACAACCTTCCTGAGTATAAAGTTTGCATTATCTGATATTAGTATGGCCACTCCAGCTTTTTTATGGGTGTTGTTTGCTTGGATAATTTTTCTCCAGCCTTTTATTTTGAGTCTATGTTTGTTCTGACTATTCAGGTGCGTTTCTTGTAGGCAGCAGAAGGTTGGATTGAGTTTTTTGATTCATTTAGCCACTCTGTGTCTCTTTACTGGTGCATTTAGTCCATTGACGTTGAGAGAAAGAATTGTCCTGGGATTTAACGCCATCTTTATTTCAAAATTTGGTGTGTCTTTTGGGTAGTCTTGTCTTAGATTAGGTCTTTCAGTTTTTCTCTTAAGGCTGGTTTTGTGTCTGCGAAGTTTCTGAGCTGTTTTTTGTCTGTGTAACCATGTATTCTTCCATCAAACCGGAAAGTGAGTTTTGCTGGGTATAGTATTCTGGGTGAAGCATTCATTTCATTCAGTCTTGTCATAATATCCCACCACTGCTTTCTGGCATTGAGTGTTTCTGGTGACAGGTCTGCTGTAAATCTCAGGGAAGCTTGCTTGAACATGATTTCCCCTTTTGATCTTGCTGTTTTCAGAATTCTGTCTCTATCTGTGGGATTTGTCATTGTGACTAGGATGTGTCTTGGGGTGGTTTTTCTGGGGTCTCTTTTGGTTGGTACTCTTCGGGCATGCAGGGTTTGATCACATATATTCTTTAGCTCTGGAAGTTTCTCTTTAATGATGTTCTTGACCATTGATTCTTCCTGGAAATTTTCTTCCTGGGTCTCTGGGACTCCAATGATTCTTAAGTTGTTTCTGTTGATCTTATCATAGACTTCTATTTTCATCTGTTCCCATTCTTTGACTAATTTTTCCATTGTCTGCTCATTTGCTTTAAGTTTTTTGTCCAATCTCTCCTGCTGTATGGAATTGTTATGTATCTCATCTTCCACAGCACCAAGTCTATTCTCAGCTTCTGATACCCTGTCCCAGAGCTTATCCATTTTGTCATTCACTTCGTTTACTGACTTTTTCAGTCCTGTTAGTTGACATGTTATTTCAGTTTGGAGTTTTGTCATTTCTGCCTTCATATTTTCTTGGTTCTTATTAGTGTTCTGTTCAACTCGATCCATGGTTTCTTGGAGTCTGTTGAGCACCTTCCATATTGCTAGTCTAAAGTCCTTATCTGAGAGGTTGATTAGTTGTTCAGTCATTATCTGGTCCTCAGAATTGTCATCTTCATTCTCTATGTCTGATGCTGGCCTGCGTTGTTTCCCCATTGTCACACTTGTATTGTGGGTTTTTCTACGTGTTGTGGTGGTATTCATTGTCTATATGATGTAGGCAGCACACTCCTCTGGCTCCTCCCTTTCTGGATGGGCTGACTTGCCTCTAAGGGAGGGGAGTCCTCCGTGGATGAAGCCTCACACTGGGTCAAATCTTAGGCCCGAGCATGCAACAGAGAAGACAGTCCAGAGAGAAATGTTTGCTTCTGTGATATAGCGCCGTTCTTAGTGTGATTTTTCCTTCTTGTTGCAATGGAGTTCTTTCCTTAGAAAGAGTGCACGGCCGCGGAGCGAAGCGGAGCGGCCGTGCTCCTCTGAGTCTCTTTTTGCCCCACTCGCAAGATTTTCACGCAAGAGGACAGTAGACAGACATAGACAGGTCACACTCACAGTCTTTCACAGTTGAGCCCCACTGGGCCGGTGTACTTTCGCGGATTTTCCCCGCCTGGTGTCACACACAGGGAGCCAGCCGGCTTTTGCAAAGCTTAGCCGGTTTTTATGCTCTGAAGTCCCTCCCTGAAAATGGCGTCTGGGCGAGCGAGGTTTCTGGAGGCTCTTTTTGCCCCACTCGCAAGAGTTTCACGCAAGAGGACAGTAGACAGACATAGACAGGTCACACTCACAGTCTTTCACAGTTGAGCCCCACTGGGCCGGTGAACTTTCGCGGATTTTCCCCGCCTGGTGTCACACACAGGGAGCCAGCCGGCTTTTGCAAAGCTTAGCCGGTTTTTATGCTCTGAAGTCCCTCCCTGAAAATGGCGTCTGGGCGAGCGAGGTTTCTGGAGGCTCTTTTTACCCCACTCGCAAGAGTTTCACACAAGAGGACAGTAGACAGACATAGACAGGTCACACTCACAGTCTTTCACAGTTGAGCCCCACTGGGCCGGTGAACTTTCGCGGATTTTCCCCGCCTGGTGTCACACACAGGGAGCCAGCCGGCTTTTGCAAAGCTTAGCCGGTTTTTATGCTCTGAAGTCCCTCCCTGAAAATGGTGTCTGGGCGAGCGAGGTTTCTGGAGGCTCTTTTTGCCCCACTCGCAAGAGTTTCACGCAAGAGGACAGTAGACAGACATAGACAGGTCACACTCACAGTCTTTCACAGTTGAGCCCCACTGGGCCGGTGTACTTTCGCGGATTTTCCCCGCCTGGTGTCACACACAGGGAGCCAGCCTGCTTTTGCAAAGCTTAGCCGGTTTTTATGCTCTGAATTCCCTCCCTGAAAATGGCGTCTGGGCGAGCGAGGTTTCTGGAGGCTCTTTTTGCCCCACTCGCAAGAGTTTCATGCAAGAGGACAGTAGACAGACATAGACAGGTCACACTCACAGTCTTTCACAGTTGAGCCCCACTGGGCCGGTGAACTTTCGCGGATTTTCCCCGCCTGGTGTCACACACAGGGAGCCAGCCCGGGACTGAGTATTTTTAGGGTGGCCTTGAGACCTGCTGAGTTGAGCCAGAAAGCCCTTCCCACCCATCCCCCCAAAAATGTATAGAATCTCCTTAGCCTGATTTTCACTTTCCTGCTATTCCTCTTGGAGCTTTGAATACACAAATACCTGTCACAGACTTCCTGAAGATAAATGTGCTCATTCCCAAGCCCTTTAGACCCCAAAGTCCCTTCTCTCTGGCTACCCTGGACTCAACATGTTGGTCCCACCCCCGTATGCTGATTCTTTATTATTATTAATAATAATATTTACTATTATATTTTAGGAAACATAATTGGGTTAAATGTGTGTTTTTCTTTGATGTACACAATGAACTGTAACCATATACAATTACTACCATCACTAAAGTCCCAAAGAATCTCTATCATGTCCTTACATCACTTCTAGTCTTCGTCTTTTTTTCTTTCACCATCCTCTACCCTATCTCTTTTGTAATCTCAGTTTTGACATCCATAGTCAAAAGTTAGTCAACTGAACTGATTCTTTAGAAAAGGGCTCTACTACATTTTGAAATTGATCCATGCATATTGAGCTATGTTAAAATCTTTTAAATACATAGTTTGACATTGAGGAAGTAATGCTAAAATTACTGAACATTATAGGTAAAAATGTGAGGAAGGTGAAGTTTTTTTCTTTTATAAACGTGAGATAATTGTCTTATCTTCGCCAATATTTAGTGAAATTTGATGTGTAATCACCATAGAGGAAATCTGTAGTCTATAGCAACTTTTAATCTGTACTAATTAAGGAAAACACTCATGATGAATTGGAGAAAGAAATAACATGATGATTAAGACTTTTAGACAATGCATCAAGCCAAGTGCTTTTATTGTACATAGAACAATGCCCTTCAACAGTAATCAGAATGTTTCCTAGCAACACAGTAAGCTTTTTCCTAATAAAAAGAACATATGATAGTTAAAGCAAATAAATACTCATCCCTAGTTATATATTCCATTCTGGCTTTTGCTACTAATTTGTAGCAAATTGTTCATGTATCTTAATCTCTCTAGTTCTCTTTCCATACAATTAAAGCTATTTAGCAAGAAGAATAAAGAGCTAGACTAGTTCAAAGTAGTTCAATTTTGAGGTCAATAAAAAATGCAAAAAAGTAAACGTCAAAGTAAGTGCAAATCTCCTTTATTCAAATACTAGATCTCACAAAATATAGGTTGTTCACTTGTTAGTCTCCAGAGGCAAACCTTTAAATTCTCATTATAAGGTGTTGTCAGGCCAGGCAATATGAAGCAACATTCATTTTCTGTCTCTTCATTAAACCTTCTGGATCCCTATAGTCATTTTGTTCTTACTGTGTGTGTGTGTGTGTGTGTGTGTGTGAGTTGTTTGTTTTAGGGTCACAAACAGTGATGTTCAATGGTTATTCCTAGATTTGCACTACGGAATCACTGCTGGTGAGCTTGGGAGAACATATGAGATACATAGACTAAACATGGGTGGTCTGTGTGTAAGGCAAGCACCCTATTGCCATACTATAATTTGGCCCCTTTATTTTTTTTCTTTTGTTTGTTGAGATACATTTGGGCTAAATTCTGTTCTGTGTTTAAGGTCAATTCTGATGATACTCCAGAAACCAGGAGGTGCTGGGTATTGAACCCAGATATTTTACAAAGCATGTGCTCAGTCCACAAAGATAAAATCTTTCTACCTCTACTTTTCTTCCCTTTTTTGCTTTCATAAGAGGATACACTCTGAAGCAAATTAAGCATGAGGAGAATAATCTGGAGACTCATTCATCACCCCTTCAGCTCTGTTCCACAAAGTTTCTTTTCCACTCTTGGTACCATTTTATTAGAAAAATACAGAGTACAAGACAGATCTTTGAGGACTGGAGAGATGGCATGGAGGTAGGTTATTTGCCTTGCATATAGAAGGATGGTGGTTCGAATCCCAGCATCCCATATGATCCCCCGAGCCTGCCAGGAGCGATTTCTGAGTGTAGAGCCAGGAGTAAACCCTGAGCGCTGTCGTGTGGGACCCCAAAACAAAAAAAAAAAATAGACAGACTCTTTAAACTTGTCACCACCAAAATGTTCCTGTCCCATACCTTATGAAAGCTGGTAAATTTCCTTTGGACATAAAACCAAAAATAGACTGTAAGAAAGCAACTAGTGAATTTTTCATCTTGTTAATGGAATGCCGTGAGTCTTTCTACAAAAACAAAAACAAAAAACATATTATCTTTGATCCCCCCGGGCATTTCTTTGAAATTCTGAAAGAATCCAAAACCAAATATTGCAATGATACCCAACTGTTTAAAGCTCCAATCAAAGTTTAGCAAAGGTGACACTCTGGAGGCCATTCTCAGTTCCTTTGAAAGAGTGAAAATACATCTCAGTGAGCAGCAAAGCACTCATTTACAAATTAGTTCCCTTGCAGTTAATATATTGTTGCTAGGATTTAATGCTCTCATTATCTTTTATTATTTACAGCCAATGTATTAATACACCATGAAATGTTTCCTCTGAAATGATTTTAATCTTCTTATTTAGCTTATTCTAAACTCAACCACTTTGCTGTAATGAACCTGCTTCCCCTAATTAACTGTTCACGGGGAGCCCACACAATTCAGCAAGAAACTAACTTGAAATATCTCAATAGTTGGGGGGGGCACAGTTTGCCAGCAGAAGTCACACACAGTTCCATCAATTTCTTCATTACCCTGACTCTAAATACTAAGGATCACAACATGATATCTTAAAACCTGATGATATGACTACATGTCCCAATAATTATTTACTTGTCAAGCACAACAGCTGACACTATAAGGCATTTATTAAAACAAATAGCTTTTATGATATAATAACAAAGTAATTTCACTCTACAGGACACTGGGGATAATAAGAGAAGAAGCTAAGAAATTTAGAATCTCACCGGCAGAGAAATCTCCAAAGAAAAATTATTTCTAACTAGCTAACTAATTATATATTTTTATATATTTATAATTAAAAGTTTTAAGAATCAGAGGCATGGTACAAGACATAAGGTACTTTCTTTGGATGCTGCTGATCTCAGGTTTATCCCCAGCACCACATAGGTTTCCCCAAGCTCTGTCATGTATTATTCTTGAGCACAGACAGCAGTAGATTCTGAACAGACCTGGTTGAAGCCCAGGTTATAGTGATTGGAGATATGGCTTAATAGTAGAGCCTTTATCATACATGTGTGAGGTCCTGGTCTGATATCCTGCATTGCATGCTCCATGGTCTCCCTATTACTGCTGGGATAATCTCTGAGCAACTATCCAAAGTAGCTGCTGAGCAAACTAGGAGGTGTGGCAACAAAACAAACACAAAGAATAAAGGAATAAAGGAATAAAAAGCTCTATTCATGCGGACCCCCGCGCCCGGGGCACTGGAGCCCAGGGTGTGTGCATTCCCCTAAGGCCCTCCCACGTGGGTGCTCGGAGACCTCCGCACCCGCCAGCCTGCGTGCCCCTCTCCAGAGTAACTACAATGCCCTGAAACTGCTCCACCTGGGGAGTAGGGACCCCCGCACCGGTGCCCAGGGTGAGTGCATTCCCCTGGGGCCCTTCCACGTGGGCACTAAGAGACCTCCGTACATGCCAGCCTGCTGGCACAGAGACCCCACCACCCGCCGCCTCACTTTCCGGGCCCCAGAGTTCACCCCACCCGACAGGAGCTTAGACAGCGGAGGGCAGTTCCCTAGTACTAGCTGGCCAGAGTCACCTGCGCCACTGGAACAGGCTGGGACCAAGAGACTGGGTGAGCTTGGGCCTGCCACCTGGACCTTTAGGTAACCTAGGGCAACCTAGCCCCCTGAGCCCCAGAGTGGACCTGAGACCCCCCAAGGGCTGAGGACAGCTACCGGGTGGGCTTGACTGGGGGAATTTCTTCTGCGAAACTCGGAGGGAGCAGATCTTCATTGACTCCCAGATAGGGGAGGGAACAGAGAGCTAGGCTCAACAGCGCCCACAACCAGTGTGGCCAGGAGTAGAACTGCACCGGCTGACAGGAATAAAGAGAAGGTAATTGACCAGACCCACTGAAGGAAGGCTGACTTCCAAGTGGTTGAGGAGGGGAGAAAGAGCTAGGCTCAACAGTGCCCTCCACCATTGTGGCCAGAAGAGGACCAGCACTAGCTGACAACAAAAGGGCAAAGCAACGAATCAGGCCACATAAAGAGCACAGGAGGAGCCAAACCTCAGCGAGCTCACCCAAAAGTCCCTCTAGAACCACCCTCAGGGAGGGGACCCACTCCCACAACACAGGGGATCAAAACAGGTGGAATTTAGAAGGCACAGCACTCTAAAGCACACCAATAAATACAAAGAAATATGGGTAAATCAAGGAGAATCCCAATAGCTGAAGATACGAAGAGAAAACCTAGCAAGTTTCCAAGTCCACCAAAATGCACAGATCCATGGGAAGAAGACCTAAAAGTAGCCATGAGGAAGGAAATGCAAGAATTAATAAAAGAAATGAAAGAAACCCTATCTACCGAGTATAAGAAATCTATGGATGAATGAATCAGCCAAATTAAAGAAGAAATGTTAAAGAACATGAGAGATTCCAAACAAAAAGAAGTGAAGGAATTAAAAGACAAAGTAACAAGCCTTAGAAGCAGAAACACAGAGTTGGAGAAACACATTGAAGAACTCGAAGGAAAACTACAAACAAAAAATGATCAAGAAACCAACAAAGAAATAAAAGGCAAACCACTGGAAAGAAAAGTCCAGTATCTAATAAACAAGGACAAAAGAAACGATCTAAGAATTGTGGGTATACCAGAAGGAGAGGAAATAGGGATAGGGGAAGAACAAGTAGTCAGAGAGATAATAGCAGAGAACTTCCCCACCCTCTGGAAAGAAACTTCAATGCTAATACAGGAAGTAAAAAGAGTCCCTAATAAAATAGACCCTAATAAACCAACACCAAGACATATAGTAATCCAATTGGCAAAAAAACAAAGAGAAAGAGGAACTCCTGAAAGCAATAAGAGAGAAAAAAAACCTCAAGTACAAAGGTAGGGACATAAGAATCAAACCAGATCTCCCATTCGAAATAATTCAAGCAAGAAGACAGTGGAATGACATATTTAAACGACTGAAGAAAAGAAATTTCCAACCTAGGGTCCAATGCCCAGCAAAACTTTCATTCATATGGGAGTTTATAGAGAATAAAATAGGCAGAACACTCAAAGACCTATATATCAAAAAGGTCTTTGAGAATGGAACACCAATGGCAAGAACTTTAGCATCAAACATAAACAAATGGGACCACATCAAAATAAAAAGCTTCTGCGTGGCGAAAGAAACCCTACTTAAAGCAAGAAGACAGTTAACAGAATGGGAAAAAATCTTTTCACTCAACATATCAGATAAAGGGCTGATATCTAGAACATATAAAGCACTCAGAAAGCTGAGCCCCCCAAAACCAAATAAAGCCACAGAAAAATGGGGAGATGAAATGAATAGACACTTCTCTGAAGAAGACAGAAGGATGGCCAACAAACACATGAAAACATGCTCACCTTCACTCATCATCAGAGAGATCCAAATCAAGACAACAATGAGATATCACCTTACACCAGTGAGGATGGCTCACATCAAAAATAATGGGAACAATCTTTGTTGGCGGGGATGCGGTATGAAAGGAACTCTCATCCACTGCTGGTGGGAATGCCCTCTAGCCCAACACCTATGGAGAACAGTCTGAAGAGTGCTCAAAGAACTCAGAATTGAGCTGCCATTTGACCCAGCAATTGCTCTCCTAGGTATATACGCTCAAGTTGGAAGAACATTCATTCCAAAATACACTTGCACCCCACTATTTATCGCAGCACTCAGTATAATAGCCAAGTCTTGGAACCAACCTCGATGTCTAAGAACAGATGTGGTATCTATACACAATGGCAATCAGAAACAATACAACCACAGACTTTGCAGCAACGTGGATGGACCTAGATCATGTTATGTTAAACGAAGTAAGCCCGAAGACAAAAGGTAAACACAGAATGGTAGCACTATTCTGAAGCACCTAGAACATACATCTCAAACACAACTAATACTTAACAATCAAATAACAGGGTTTAACAGGGTAGAAACTCCAAACACTGTAATAGTCAACATATACTTGGGAACAGTGCCCAAAATTCATGAAAAAGGAACAATGCAAACTCTTGACTACACATTATACCACAAAGAAAACAACAACACCAGAAACAGCAGCATAGAGAGAACAGGTATTTAATCAGCCTTCTACAACAAAGGCTCACAATAATCCCTTAGAGATCATATACAGGAACACAGGTAAAGAATACCACGGGAAACCACTGACTCCAATGGAAACATCCCATAACACTATGTTTTAATGCCTTTATCTTACTATATTTAAAATAACCTCTCAGCTTTTCTGTCCACAGGCGTTCTTGAATACAAAGGGCGGACAAGCTAAGATGGCAGCTCGGGATACCACACGAGATACCATACCTAGCCTGCACGATGAGATGGCCCCGAGAAAACTCTTTAACATACACTTTATCTCTAGGTTATACCTTCTTTTAGGAATTGAAGCACGTGACCAGTCAGACCACTGAAGCAGTAACTGCGATGTACAGACTTAAACTATAGGCTCTACTCATCAAACACATTCAAGCAAACTAGCATTCCCTTGCTATTCTCTCCTCTCTTCTCACCACTTTCTTTTTTATTTTTTAATTTTTTTCTTTTCTATTCTTTTCTTTACTTTTTTCTTTTCTTTTTTCCCTTTCTTTCTATTGTATTTTCTCTTTTCTCCCTTTCTACCCCTTCCATATACCTTACCCTTTCCCCCCTCTGGAAATCCAACTATCCCTCCACCCCTCAAT
The DNA here is from genome assembly GCF_024139225.1 of Suncus etruscus. Taxonomy (NCBI): domain Eukaryota; kingdom Metazoa; phylum Chordata; class Mammalia; order Eulipotyphla; family Soricidae; genus Suncus; species Suncus etruscus. Next base: position 20,890,541 of record NC_064866.1, on the reverse strand, counting down.
CCCATCCAGACCTCCCACCATATTAAAACTCTTCACCCTCAGTCCTTAATTATTAGGCAACAAGATTGACCTCCTACCCCAACGAACCAGTACCCAGCACCCAAGCGAAGGGACATCCAGTCAAACCCACACCTCGTCTCCTGCAAGAAAAGGCAGCCAACTCCCCTGCAGACTCATGCTGTGCGGCCCTCCAATCAACTCCCCATAACGTGGACTGTTACTTGAAACTGGACTTAGTCCCAAAAGTAGCCCCAATGCAAGATCTCTTCCAGGACCTCCCTGCCGCAAACCTTTTTGCCAATCTGAAAAAGGTCAAAGGGTGTGATGGAAAGGTGCCTGGGAACCCACACACCACAAGGAAAACCCAAAAGACAATGGGAAAAACTGTACTTCCAACATAAGCATAAGACCTGTATTACACCACCTCTTTACCGGCTTTTCCCCAAATGTAAGGTAGTCTTTGCATCACTTTGGTGCCTTAAATACTTCTTTTTTTTATATTCACATAATTTTCATTTTGATAATAGTGGCTTACATATTGTTGACAATAATATTTTAAGTAAATATTTACATAAAATCAGGGGGGATTCCCATCACCGGTTTGTCCTCCCTACTCCTCCGTTTTTGTCCTACCTCCCATATCCTCTTCCCTCACCCCCAGGGCTGCTAGAATATGTGGTCCCCTCTGTACCTATCCTATTACTTCGTAGTCTTGCACCTGTTTGGTCCTGATGCCTCCCTTATTTCCCCCTCTAATTGGGAGGCAGGACTAGCTAGTTCAAGTTATGTGGTTTTGTTTGAAGAGGAGAAAAGTAATAAACTGGGGTAAAAGTCTAATATGCCGAAAATAAGCGGAATTCTTCTAGAGGCTCTCGTCATTGGTTTGAGAGATGAAGGAGAAAAAGAAGGTGAAACACTCCACCACTTCGAAAAAAAGTGTCAAATATCTATTAAGGATTCCAACAATAACGCTAAGCACCACAAAAACAAAACAAAACAAACAAACAAACAACCAAAAAACGCCGTGGTCTTGAGATAAGCAACATGGCAGAGCACATAAAGAGGGAAAAGAAGGGGCGGGAAAGATAGCATGGAGGCAAGGCTTTTGCCTTTCATGCAGGAGGTCATCGGCTCGAATCTCAGTGCCCCATATGGTCCCTCGTGCCTTTATTTCGTTTTTTAAATTTTTTTTAAAAATGTCTGTCCTCCTTATACATATGTGAGCACATATATTTTTATTCATATATATATGCATATTTTTTAAATCTTTTTTGGGTATGTGACCTGTTTTTGTTTTCCCCTCTGTCCACCCCCAAATACACCGACCATATAATGTAGTGCCATTTCCCCCTGCAAAGGCACACTAAAAAAAGCGGAAATCTTACATATAAAAAAGAGCTCTTATCTACTAGAGATAGGAACTCATAGTTGTTTACAATACAGAGATATCTCCTAACTCAAAAATATGTCATGTAGAATCAACTTAGACCTCCGGTGATTAGATACCATCCGTCCAGCCTTGAACCCTCGATCCCAGACATAGAAACGGCACGGTTCTCCACAACAGCTGCAGGAATCAAATCCCATCCGGGACAGCCTTAATACTGCGGGGTCACCAACAAGTGCCAGCTCTAATATGATATCCTGACAAAGAGGAAAATGGGAACAACTTGACCTAAGAGCAGGTTATCCTACCTTACCAGCTAACAATAAGACAAAATCAGAAGACTTGTCACCCTTTGGTAGATCCAAAAGCCAAGATCGCGATTTACAGATGACTGGCTGCTAGAACCATGACCAGACGGTATACATCTTGGGACCAATAAAAAAGCCCTAGTCTAGGGTTTGAACTACGACCTGCACAATAACCATGATCCCCAGTTCCAAAGGTCTAGCAGAGACAATATTAACGGAATGTGGCTTCTGGAAGCACAAAGAAAGATGCTATCCTAGGTGCCATCCTAGGTTCAGTGCAAAGACCAAGACCACCAACCACAGAAGATGGATTAAAATGACACTGAGGGAACAGAACTTCTGAATCACAAAGACTGACTTTATCATAAGTCCCAACCCTGGATCTGTGCAGATACTGAGATCTCTAGACACAGAGGTCTGATTGTACTACCCAGGACAGAACAGAAGCCTTCCAAACACCACGAAAGCACCACTGGGAGAGTAAATGATCCTGAACAGAGTCTATAGTTAATCCCATGACAATATACTCCAAGGACGGAGAAATTCTATAACTCTTAGGCCAAATGAATTCCTTTTCGAATGACCCCAATATTTACTGTGCCAGGGCAGGAGGAAAAAAACAAAAAACAAAAAACAAACAAAAAAAGCACAAAACATTGTTTATTTTTTATATATTATTTATTACCTCCATTTATTATTATTATTATTTTTACTTACCTATTTTTGGTCGATTTCTCTGTTTGGGTGTGGTTATTGAAGCTGTTGTCTCCAGTTATACCTATTTTTTTCTCTTATTTTCTTTTCTTTCTTTATGTGCTATGCCATGTTTCTTATCTCAAGACCATGGCGTTTTTGTTTGTTTGTTTTTTTGTGGTGCTTAACGTTATTGTTGGAGTCCTCACTGGATATTGGACACTTCTTTTTGTACTGATGGACTGTTTCATCTTCTTTTTCTCCTTCACCTCTCAAATCGATGATGAGAGCCTCTAGAAGGATTCTGCCCACTTTTGGAGTATTAGACTTTTACTCCAGTTTATTACTTTTCTCTTCTTCAAACAAAACCACACAAATTGAACTAGCTAGTCCTGCCTCCCAATTAGAGGGGGAAATAAGGGAGGCACCTAGACCAAACAGGTGCAAGACTACTATGTAGTAGGATAGGTACATAGGGGACCACATATTCTAGCAGCTCTGGGGGTGAGGGAAGAGGATATGGGAGATAGGACAAAAACGGAGGTGTAGAGAGGACAATTTGGTGATGGGAATCCCCCCTGATTTTATGTAAATATTTACTTAAAATATTATTGTCAACAATATGTAATCCCCTATGATCAAAAAAAATTTTATTTAAAAAATGACAAAGAAAAAATTGGTCTCCCCAAGTTAAAATGATCAAGATTTGAGATGTAGATTTGTACCTATTCTATTAGCAAATACTTGAGGGGGTGAGGTACTTAATAGTAGAATTCAGTCATTGTAATTAGCAAGATTGCTTTTGGGTGGAGACGGTGAACCTAACTGTGCTGAAGGGATTGTTCCTGGTTTGGGGTTCAAAGACCACTTCTAGTAGGGGACTATCTGGGATCCTGGTATCAAACCCACATTGACGCATGCAACGCAAGTCCTTTACCCACTGTACTATCTCTCCATTTCTTAGCAAAAAGACTTTTGATTTTAATTTTTAACTTTGCAATCTTACACATAGATCAGATATTAGTATTTGCATATTTAACTTTTGCATGATTGATTTATTATTTCTTGAGAAGTAAATGCCTGCTCATAAAATTAAAAAAAAAGCTCTATTCATGCAAAAATATAAAACCTTGCAAGATTGATTATTAAGAAAGTAGTCTAGGGCCTGGAGAGATAGCACAGCGGCGTTTGCCTTGCAAGCAACCGATCCAGGACCAAAGGTGGTTAGTTCGAATCCCGGTGTCCCATATGGTCCTCCATGCCTGCCAGGAGCTATTTCTGAGCAGACAGCCAGGAGTAACCCCTGAGCACTGCCGGGTGTGGCCCAAAAACCAAAAAAAAAGAAAAGAAAGAAAGAAAGAGAGAGAAAGAAAGAAAGAAAGAAAGAAAGAAAGAAAGACCGACGAAAGAAAGAAAGAAAGAAAGGAAGGAAGGAAGGAAGGAAGGAAGGACGGAAGGAAGGAAGGAAGGAAGGAAGGAAGGAAGGAAGGAAGGAAGGAAGGAAGGAAGGAAGGAAGGAAGGAAGGAAGGAAGGAAGGAAGGAAGGAAGAAGGAAGGAAGGAAAGAAAGAAAGAAAGAAAGAAAGAAAGAAAGAAAGAAAGAAAGAAAGAAAGAAAGAAAGAAAGAAAGAAAGAAAGAAAGAAAGAAAGAAAGAAAGAAAGAAAGAAAGAAAGAAAGAAAGAAAGAAAGAAAGAAAGAAAGAAAGAAAGAAAGAAAGAAAGAAAGAAAGAAAGAAAGAAAGAAAGAAAGAAAGAAAGTAGTCTAGGGGGCTGGAGAGATAGCATGGAGGTAAGGCGTTTACCTTTCATGCAGAAGGTCATTGGTTCAAATCCCGGCGTCCCATATGGTCCCCCGTGCCTGCCAGGAGCGATTTCTGAGCACAGAGCCAGGAAAAACCCCTGAGCACTGCCGGGTGTGACTCAAAAACCACACACACACACACACACACACACACACACACACACACACACACACAGAAAGTAGACTAGGACATTCAAAACTATAAGAGATCTTTGTGGACTTTGATGAACTATACGAACTGAAAAATCTTAAGTCATTTAGGCAAATCTTGATGAAAGGGTGAGAGTTGAACCTTCATAAATGGAGGGCAGGGCAGCATTATTAGTAATTGCAATTAACTCCTATCCTAAATGCTTATTCTGTGAGCAGCAATCAACTCAGGGAATTACCTCTACTAATTCAAAATTTGTAAGTAGGTATTATCCCTGATATGATTTGGGGGCCTGGGGGCCTGGACCTTTGGCACCTAGTTATGTTCAAGGAATACTCTTTGCTTCAAACTCAGGAATCACACCTGGCAGGCATGGTGGATTATATGGGATACCTGGAATCAACAACGAGTCAGATGGGAACAAGGCAAATGCTCTACCCACTGTACTGTCGCTCTGGTTCCAATCCCTGATACGTTTTAAAAGAAAAATTAAACGGAGCCAAATGAAATTAAGGGCTGATTAGAAAAAGAAATAAAAGAAAAGAATTCAGAACTCTCTTTAATGCCATATGTGAAAGTCAAATAAAAATGTATTAAAGAGCTTGATATCAGGCCTGAAGCCATAAGGTACATAGAGAGAAATGTAGGAAGAACATTCCATGACATTAATGCTAAAGGTACCATCTTCAAGGATGAAACACTATTGACCAAGCAAGTGGACACAAAGATAAACAAATGAGTCTATATTAAATAAAGAAGCTTCTGCACCTCAAAGGATGCAAGGACTCCCCAGAGAATGGGAGAAAGTATTTACCCATTACCCTTCTGATAATAGATTAATACATAAGGGATACAAAAGGCACTGGTAGAGGTTAAGAAAAAAAAATCATATAACCTCATAAAAAATAGGGAGAATATATGAATAGAAACCTCCTCAAAGAAGAAATACAGATAGCCAAAAGGGCATTAAAAAAGTACTCCACATCACTCATCATCAGGGAGTTGCAAATCTAAAGAACAATGAGATATTATCTCACATCACAGATACTGGCACATATCAAAAAGAACAAGAACAACCACTGTTGGTGTCAATGCAAGAAGGGACTCTCATTTACTACTGATGGGACTGTTGGCTGGTCCAGCCTTTTCAGAAAACAATACAGATATTCCTCAAACAACCATAATTAAGCTCCCATATGGCCCAGCAATACAATTCCTGGGAATATATTCCAGGGGCCCAAAAACACAATGCAGAAAAGACCTCTGCACTGCTATGTTCATTGCGGCACTATTATAATAGCCATAATAGTGGAACAACCCAAGTGTCTGAAAATAAAAGAGAAGATAAAGAAATAGTGATATATCTACACAATGGAATATTATGTAGCTGTTAGGCAAAATAAAGTCAATAAATTTTCTTATACATGGAGGGATTTGAAGAGTATTATGCTGAACAAAATGAATCTGAGGAAGAGGAATAAACATAAAATGACCACAGTCATTTGTAGAATATAATAAAACAAGATAGCATGGTAATAATTCCCAAGATAATAGAAATAAGGGCCAGAAAGACAGGTCCATGGTAGAAAGCTTGCCACAAATAGTAGGGGAATGTAGTTAGGTCAGAGAAGGAACCACTATGACAAGGATATTCAAAATGATTACTCTGGGGCCAAAGAGATATCATGGAGGTAAGGCATTTGCCTTGAATGCAGAAGGACGGTGGTTTGAATCCCAGCTCCCATATGGTCCCCCTAGCCTTCCAGGAATGACTTCTGAGCATAGAGCCAGGAGTAACCTCTGAGTGCTGCTGGGTGTGACCCAAAAACAAATAAACAAACAAAAAAATGATTACAGTGGACAAGAACTGGGTGTTCAAAGAAGATAAAGCAATAGCCATAATTTTGGTTCATTAACAGTATTGCACAACATAGTGTCTAAAAGAAAAAATGGAAGAGAGAGCAACAAGAGGCAGTCAGGTGAGAATACACAGGTAACTGTGTATCATAAAATTTTTATTTAAAAAAAGAGGGTGGAATTAAAAAACGACCTGACTTAAACATCAAACCTTAAGTAAACAACAGAATTGATACCCTATCTACAACAAGCTATACACAGAGTGAAACAGTTTAACTAGCACTCCAGGGTATAAAGAGGAGATATGGGACACATGCTGGGAAAAGGGGTGGTGGGAGGAGGACAACTCTGGTGGTATGCATGGCCCTGATTCATTGTCACTATGTACCTTAAATACTACTGTGAAAGATTTGTTCAGTCTTTGGTCACAATAAAAATTGTTATAATTTAAAAAAGGGGGCAGGGCAATAGTACAGCTATTGCTTGCACCAGATTGACTGGGTTTGATCTCTGGCATACCATATGATCTCCTGAGCACAGCCAGGAGTCTAGAGTGCAGAGCCAGCATCATCAGGTGAGACCCAAGAACAAAAAACAAACCAGAAAAGAAAAAGAAATTAAGGGCTGAATTTTGAATTTAATAATAGAAACGAGAAAACTTTGAGAATATTCTCCTTAATCTTGTCTTAAAGTATAAGGAAATAGAAACCTTCATCAGAAATCTTTATTTGCAGTTATATTGAAGTGTGCCTCAGGGGGTCAGTCCATGAGGAAAATATATTGATCATCCTAATAGCCAGTCTGCTATCCACCCTTCCAACAAAAATTTGCTTCCCTGATCCCCTTCACTATGCAGACAAAAGAATTCTTTGAGACATGAGTTCACCATCTTTCTCAGGTTGCTATCACCTGAATAAATTGCTTATTTTGCATCAACTCTAGTCTCCTCAAAATTATCAATTTGGTAGTGAGCATGCAAACTTAAATTCATAAGAAAATAGAGCACAGGGCCCGGAGAGATAGCACGGCAGCGTTTGCCTTGCAAGCAGCTGATCCAGGACCAAAGGTGGTTGGTTCGAATCCCGGTGTCCCATATGGTCCCCCGTGCCTGCCAGGAGCTATTTCTGAGCAGACAGCCAGGAGTAAACCCTGAGCACCGCCGGGCGTGACCCCCCCCCCCCAAAAAAAAAAAAGAAAAGAAAATAGAGCACAGAAAAGCCTGACTTCTCATTCCTAGGTAAAAAGGGTGTAAAACCTTATTGTGGAGACTCTGGGGTTGTTTTTGGCTTTGGTTTTTGTGGGGTTTGCTTTTTGTTTTTATTTGTTTGCTTGCTTTTGCTATGACTCCATTTGATGCTAGATGGAAGAAATGGTAAGAAAGGGAATGAAGACGTGAAAACAAGACAATTTAGCTAAATAGGCCTGACTATAGAAAATCGTTCAATGACTCAGATCAAAAGAAATAAGGGTAGAAATAAGGGTATAAGGATAGACCCTTATAAGGAATAAGGTTAGACTCTCTATACAATGCTTCCTTTTGCTGTTCAGAAAGCTATTGCAATCTCTCAAAATATCTTCACATGGCTGAGATAACCAGCCCCCCATAACATTCTCAGAACTTTCTTACCATCTGGGAAAAAAAACTATATATCATCATTCCCAAAAGACTTTGTCCACAGGAACTCTCATGTAATATCTTTCTCTTTTTGGAAATGGGGAAGCACACCTGACAGTGCTTTGGCTTACCCCTGCCTCTGCACACAGGAAACATTGCTGGTGGGGTTTAGGGGATCCTCTGAGGTCATGAATCAAAACCAGGCCAGCCAAGTGCAAGCCAAGTGTCTTCCTCACTGTACTATCACCCCAGACACAGCATATAGTGTCTTTTAAATACCAGTGATCCTTTCACATGGTGGCTGGTGTTTGATGTCTATTAGTGGATTGAGGAAATAATAACCAGTTCCAACTAGTGAGTTCCATTTTAGAATGAGTTTTTATTTTGCATTTTGATTTACAACTGCATCTACACACCACTGAAAATTCGAGTGAGGAGTGTCTGGGAGCCTAACTTTGCACTGACATTAAAGTTCTTCCAAGGAGAGTATTGGAGGCACTGACCAGAGTGCTTTCACTCAGTAAGTAGACAACTACAGTCTTCTGAAAATTAAATTAAATTTTCCTAAATTCTCTCATTTGATGCAACATGATATCTAATCTTGCTTCGGTTGAAGCACCCACCAAGAAGTGTCTGGTTTGTGTGATGTCACTGTAGATAACAAATATAGAACTTTTCTTTGAACTCACCTTCATAACACCACCATATTCTGATGAAGAATTTGAAAGCAATTGCTTACAGGGCAAAACTCTTGTTTTGTTGTTTGCTAGTTTTCCTTTTTGAAAGGCCTCATTAAGCACAAGAAGCTGAACAGAGTTGTTTTGTTTTGTTTTAAGAAAAATAAAAGGCAAAACTGCCTTCCAAAATCCAAGAGTTCAAATGAGATTGCGTACAAATTGCTAGGGTCTCTCTTCATTCAGCCTAGCAGCTATGATGCCTACGACTATGTGACTTGCATGGCAAACATAGAAACGGAACATGGAGACAAAAAGCTTGCACCAAAAAGACAATCGAATAGCTATGTACGTTTGCTTCAGCAACCTACCTGGGTAGTGGCTGCCTTGCAAATGTCTTCAAACTACAGCTGTCCATCATTGAGGCAGTTTTTAGGAAAAGTAATACAAATAATAAAACTATCAGTTGTCATAGAAACAATAGCAATGCACACCACCTTTGTGGGAGCAGACACAATCCTTGCTGCTGCTGTTGGAGACTTCTCGAGGACCCAGACTGAGAAACAAATTTCCAGCTTGAAAGGGTTGCACCACCATGCAAGACCATACCACCAGCTATTAAGGCACCAGCCCCTCTGCCAAGGATTGAGGGTAACTTAGCTACAAATAATGGCTGCTGCAACATTACTTCTGCTCCAATTCCAGGGTGAAGTCTAACTTCATCTCTGGACATCCTGTGGGAGCTGCTGGGAGCATAGTGATTAGCATTCAGTCTGATGGACTCCATCCACTCTCATCAGAAAATGATGTAATCATTTCTAAGACTCCAATTAAGCTGGTGATTAAGGTTAGCATTGGGAAAGGAAGTGTCTTCAGGGTGAAGTCAGTCTGTCAGAGATCAAGCTCCCAAAGGCCTGGGCTTGGTGGCTGTGTCTCTCACTCAATTTATGGGCTCCCTGGGACTGCTGGAGATCATTTTCCCTTATAAATCAATTTGCTCACATGAAATACTAACCTCCAGTCTCCAAAGCAGGACCTAAATGGCCACTAGTCTCTGGGGACTTGCCTAACTAACACAAAGCATGTGCATTGGAAAGTTAAGACACGGTGACCTTAAGCATATTAAGCTCCTGTGAAAATGCAGATTTTTGTGGAATCTCAAAGAAGAAATTACTGTGATCAGAACTTCTGAGAGTCTTCCACTACCTTCACTCTTTCTACTGGTGAGGATAGAAAGAGGGTTTAAGACCAGCAAAGCAGGACTAGAACATTGAGATATGATGGTGAGACTAGATGGGCAGAGGCAGAAGGAAGTTAGATCAAGGCACCAGAGCAAGAAATCAAAACTTACCAAAGGTTGAAAGGAGCCAAGTTCTGAGGAGAGAATTCAGGAGTCACTCATGAACTGGACATAGGAGGAAGGACATGGGTAAAGGCCAAACTATTCTTTAAGGTTTTACAGACTCCCTGAAGAACCAAGAAATCACAGAAGTTTACCTTTGAGAAGAGATCCACATGAAGTTACAATTTTTTCCAACTCTTCCTGCAATGCCAAGTATAAGCTACATATATATATATGAAAGCAGTTGGAGTCAGTCCAATTCAGAGAAACTGAAATTCAAAAGGAATCTGATAAAAACTGGAGCTTGGAAAATCAAAACTTCTAAGGTAGAACCATTGTGTTCAGTGCTTCAGACTGTTTCCCCAATCCATGCAGAAGTTGCAGCCTAGTGGTCAGAGTGCAGATGTTGTCATTACAACCAAACTCCAAAAAGTAGAATGGAGGGGAGAAAAAGGAAGGCATGCTTCCCCTCTTATTAATAGTCAATCAGCACATCCCCATAAATCTCGGTGGCCAGAATCTAGTCCTGGCACGTTTAAATATAGGTTAAATGGGCAATGTGTTCTTTATAAGGATTCACTATTACTCTGCATGAATTAGTTTCTAACTATGTGGAAATAGCTACTTTAAATCATTACAACTCTCCATATATTATGGTTCTTGGACTTTCTTGATGCACTGCAAGGATGGTGTCAACTCATGGTCACTAAAATGAAAACTTTCCAATTCACTATCCACAAATGTAAAAGCTTTAGTAGGGAGTTGTATGCCAATTAATTCTCCAGCCCTCCAGATACCAAACAGTATTTTTTATTTCTGACACTAACAACCCAATCTGAGTGCAGGCTCACAAATCACCAATCTGCCCCAGTCTACTCAAATTGTCAAGTCTAGGCCTTCAATACTCTTGTCTAGTAGGTTTTATGTAAACATGGTGATTCCCACAATATTTTTCTTGGTTCAATAATGTGCTAGAAATGCTCAGAGAAGTGGGCCAAACATTATACTTAAATGTGGCCAGTATAAGGGACATATGATTTCAGGGCTATTTCAGAAGAAGAAATGTAGAGGGCAAAGTGGTTGGGTTTAGGGATTTTGTTCCCTTCCCAGACATAGCCCCTTCCCAGCATTCCAACACAGTCACTGGCCTGGAAACTTTTCAAATATTTTCAATGAAGATACTTATTAGAGAATCCAAAACACAGGTCATGCTAACATACAGCAAATGGTGGTTGAGGTTCATCTTATGCTCCACTCTTCCTAGGTAGTTTTGGGGATAGGGTGGGATGGTGTCAAAAATTGGGGTTTCTGACCTTCCAATTGTATGTTTCGGTCCTCAGATAACCAGCCCCCTGTGTTGAAACTGTCTGAGCCCTCCCAGTCACCATTGAACTCATTAATATGCAAACCCCCCTTCCAATTGAGTCTTATCTCTAACTCAATAAAACTTATTTCTTCCAAAGACTCAAATTATCTTAGAAATTCTTATGTCAAGAATCAGCCATTAGAGATGGAGAGATTAAGGTGCACACCTTGCTCACAGCTGAGCCAGGTTGTCCCATGCACCAGAAATGACTCTCTGAGTTCCAGGAGTAATTTCTGAGCATAGATTCAGGAGTAGGACTAAGCACTAATGGATATGACCCCCAAACTAAATAAGCAAACCAGACTAAGACCAATTGTAACCCAAAATTCTCCCACTATTCCTCTAAGTCAGAAAATGACAAGAAGGGTCTGGAGCGATGGTGCAAGTGGTAGGGCATCTGCCTCACACACACTAACCTAGGACTGACCGAGCGTCAATTCCCCGGCGTCCCATATGGTACCCCAAGCCAGAAGCAATTTCTGAGTCCATAACCAGGAGTAACCCTTGAGTGTCACTTAATGTGGCCAAAAACAATCAAACAGAACATGAAAAAATGTTGGGTCAAGAGCTAAGACAGAAAGAAAATATATATTCCTTATTATGCCACCATATGAAATCTGAAGGGAAAAAAATGCCTCTGCTCTACTCTTTGTTTCCAGAAGAAAAAAGAAAATATGTGGTCCTTGATGGGTGAAGGGCAATGTTAAAATCAAGGGTTCTCTGAGATGGACAAATTTTGGGCAACTTTCTTCTGCAATTCATTCCAGAAGAATCCCTGGATGAGAAAGCCCTGGCAATGTCATCCCCACCCAGGACTGATTCAGACCCAGCAACAGGACTCAGTCAGTAGAACAGGGTTTAAGCAAAGCTTGGGTACAAAGAATAAGAGAAAAACCAAACACCTAGAATAGTGAAAGGCAACCCAATTGTGGCTCCCTGCAGCAGTGATGCCTTCAGCATTTCAAGTCAAGCAAAAACATTCAAAGTCCTTAGCTAGGTCACAGAAGAAAATATTTGAGAAGTGACTTGCCCTCAATCCTCAGCAAATCCATGCCCCCATAGAGCCCAGAGGTTTGCACCATAGAAGCTATATCATTGAAACATGGTTGTTTAAAGAGATTCTTGGTACTCTGACAAAAGAAAATAAAAATTCGTAATCTGCTGTTTAAGAGTCCCTGGCACTGCTGCAAGTGTGTGGCCCATTACAGCCAGGTGTGTGCAAGCACTGAAACTAATGTGTGCAACCCCCTAACAAACATAACTGAAAATGTGAAGACAACACAGTGAGGTATGCAGTCTCCCCCTGCCAGCACATGTGTGAGCACCACAATGGAACTGTGTGATCCCTTATCAGCAACACAACAAAGGGAAGTGGGGGATAGATTCTAGAAGGAATTTGAATGAAACAACTGAATTCTTCAAAGTTCTATGTTTACCTATGCCACTAAAAGAAGCAAAGAGATTTCAAATGTCAAGCCAAATAAACTTCCTGCTCTTCATCCAACCAGGGAAATTTCATGACCTTTATTTTTCCTAAACCCAGGAACAACTCCTTCACTTTAACAAGAATAAGGAGGAGCCAGAAATACAATCAGTGTCGGTGAAAAGACACAGGAGAGGGCATGCTTCCAGGTGCCCAGCTGGACTCCAGACAGGCAGGAGAGCTCTGCAAAGATCTGCTTAACCCAAGCACCTGAACTTGACCAGGAGCACAATCTGATTTTCCCAAAAAAGTTTAAGTTATATCTGATTCATGATAGACAAGTGTCCCACTCCTTTTCAGAAAAGATGCTATGATGTATAAAGCACCAGAGAAGAGACACAAAAGAAAGAGAACAGGTTTTGGGGTGCTTTTTATATCCAGAAAGTCTTTCCTGGGCTCCTCAGAAACACATCTTCTTGGCATGCAGTAGTAAATGTAAGGTAGAAATTAAGTCTCTTCAACCAGTCTGTAGAAATCAAAACCAAGCCAGGCTCAAGAGTACTGGTTCTGATATGAAACATAAGATGAAAACTTTCAAATTCTATTCCACTGAGAAATGTCAAAGAAAGGTCTCCAAGACACTTGTTAAAGAACTGGAAGATAGACTTTGTGCAAATGAAAGCATCTTGAAAGTATGAGGAACACTAAGACAGGTTTGTGTGATGGGGAGTAAAGACTGAACTCTCAAGTCCAAGTACAGCAGAAAAGAGGGTGAATTCAGAGTCAAGGAGCATACTTTAAATTGGGAGTCTTCAGGTAGCAGATTGCTAAAATCAAACCTTAGAATAAGAGGCCCTTCTGGTTAAATGGGGTGGGGGACAGCACAGACACTCAGCAAAAGGAGGAGTTGAGGAACTTTAATCATTGTAACAAAATTGATCAGGTATACCAAGGGTACAGATATTCTGGTTAAGCTCCTTTGGGAGTCTTGCTAAAATTGGACAATACAGAAAGAAATAAATAGGTCTGAAAGATGAAGTCTAGTTGGAAAGGTATTCAGAAAAGTCTGGTTCAAGTTTGGTGGACAAAATATCTTTAGTCAGGAACATAAAAAATTAAAAATGGGGACCAGAGAGATAGTAGTACAACAGGTTCCATCCCTGGCATCCATATGGTTCCCCAAGCCTGCCAGAATGTAGAGCCAAGATTAACCCCAGAACACTGCCACTGTGGCCCAAAGATAAAACAAAAAGTAAAAAATAAATAAAAAAATTTATGAAGCACACTGCCAACCCTACTGTGCCTTAGTGCTGAATTATTGTTGAATCTGTCTGTGCCCTAAAAGAGCAAGTATAGGCCCTGGGCCCAAGGACAATAATATCACTGGGGAGGGAACTCTCTCTCTCTCTCTCTCTCTCTCTCTCTCTCTCTCTCTCTCTCTCTCTCTCTCTCTCTCTCTCTCTCTCTCTCTCTCTCTCTCTCTCTCTCACACACACACACACACACACACACACACTTGAATCTTTTTTTTTTTTTTTTTTTTGGTTTTTGGTTTTTGGGCCACACCCGGCAGTGCTCAGGGGTGACTCCTGGCTGTCTGCTCAGAAATAGCTCCTGGCAGGCACGGGGGATCATATGGGACACCGGGATTCGAATCAACCACCTTTGGTCCTGGATTGGCTGCTTGCAAGGCAAAGGCTGCTGTGTTATCTCTCCGGGCCCACAATTGAATCTTTTTTTTTTTTTTTTTTTTTGGTTTTTGGGCCACACCCTGTGACGCTCAGGGGTTACTCCTGGCTCAGAAGTTGCTCCTGGCTTCTTGGGGGACCATATGGGGCGCCGGGGGATCGAACCGCGGTCCGTCCTAGGCTAGTGCAGGCAAGGCAGGCACCTTACCTCCAGCGCCACCGCCCGGCCCCCCACAATTGAATCTTAATGACAAATCCACAACAGCTGTGGAGAGGTCTGTAAATTCTCTTTATTATTCTAAAACCAAAAGAACAGCGCTGTAGTTAGTTATACCCCACCATTTAAATACATATTCTCTGAAAACTGGAGACAAACAGCCCTGAAGAATAAATATCACAGGCGTTCATTGCATTAAATCTGTCATCACAATACCATGCTTTAAAGGATTTCACTCTTCCTTTTCCAATGCTGTTCCACTCTTGGAGAGCGATGGAGCATTTTTGCACTTGAATTTGTCATTTAAAACAGATCGATGAGTCCAGGAGAGAATCCAAAGGCACGTGCCTGGAAAGCATAGAAACTGGGTTATATTTCCAGCAATACAAGGTTTCTTCAGCATTGCTGAGGAAACCCCAGAAACCAAGAAAACAAAATGTTTCAGCCAATAATCATACAATATTAGAGCACACACGCACACACACACACAACACACACATATATATTTGTTGTAAAAAGAAAAATCATGTCTTAAAAATCAGAAAAAAATGTCTTCTTGTTTTTTTATAAATATATTTTTTATTTAAGTAACATGATCATAGTTGGGTTACAGTCACAAACAGAACACCCCCCTTCACCAGTGTAACATTCCCCCTTTCCCCTTTCCCATCCTTTGCCTGCATTCGAGACAGGCATTCTACTACAGTTATTTTTTTTTCTTCACAGAATTATTTATGGTACACAGTGACTGGAGAGATAGCACGGAGGTAAGGCATCTCATATGTGCCTGCCAGGGGCAGTTTCTGAGCATGGAGCCAGGAGTAACCCCTGAGTGCTGCCGGGTGACCCAAAAAACAAACAAACAAAAACAGAACAAATGTCTTCTAAAGATATTTGCTTCCAGACAGCTCCCAATACAATCTCTCTTTATTCTTCCCTCAAGAAGAAATGATCAGGCCAGAGAGATAACACAGTGGTAAGGCATTTGCCTTTCACGCAGCTGATCCAGGATGGATGGTGGTTCAAATCCCGCATCTCATATGATCCCCTGAGCCTGCAAAAAGCGATTTCTGAGTGCAGAGCCAGGAGTAATCCCTGAGCACAGCCAGGTGTGACCCAAAAAAACAAAAACAAAAAAAAGAACAAAAACAAAAAAAGGGCAGGAATTGTCATTTTCATATAAAAAGAAATGAAGCAGGACCCAGAAGAATGTGCAAATGTCTTAAGGCACTTGCATTGCTAACCCAACTTAATCCCCAGTATCTCTTATTCTTATAATTCTGTGAGCTAGAGAGCTTTGCATGGGGAACCTATTTGGTTCCCCAGTACTATATGGTCTCTGTAATACCACTTGGAATGATTTCTTTCTTCCCTTCCCCTCTGATCCCATCCCTGCCCAACAGCAACCTCCAGTAACCACAAAGAATCACCAAGTTTGGGCCCCTAAACGAAAATAACTTTAAAATTTTACTTGGTGGGGCTAGAGAGATAGCACAGAAGTAGGGCATTTGCCTTGCATGAGGTCAACCTGGGAGGGACCCAGTTCGATTCCTGACATCTCATATGATTCCCCCAGCCTGCCAGGGACGATTTCTGAGTGCAAAGCCAAGAGTAATCCCTGGGTATGGCATCATTGGGTGTGGCCCAAAAACCAATCAATCAATAAATAAAGTTTAAAAAAATAAATTTTTACATGGCAAACAAAGATATGAAGGACTCTTTATGCATGAGGTGAAGTCACCCAAGATGAAAAGCTTATTACTGATGATTCTGTCTATAAAATATACAGAAAAGACAACAGTATGGAGTGAAATAGATCATAACCAATAGCTAACAGAGCTAGGAGTAAAAACTATGGTACCCTAATGGGGATTGGGGATGTACACTTCATTATATGTTTGTCCAAATCTAAAGACTACACAAGTGAAGGGAGCATAAACAGTGGTTGGCTTTTGGGTGATTATGATGTGTCAGTGTATGTTCACTTCTGGTAAAAAGTATTCCCCTCTGGGTGAGTGTTGTTCATAATGGGGAGACCACAAATAGAGACATAGGTGGCAGAAAATATATGGACAACATTTGTCACTTCCTCTCAGGTTAGTTGTACACCTAAAAATGCTCTAAAAAATTTTGCATCAGCAAAAAAGGAATGACAGCATATTGCTTTTTATTATACACTGCATTAGAAGATGAAGTCTTTTGTGTTGGAATGGTATTTACAGAAAATAGCAGTGAAGGCCCAGAGAGATAGTACTGCAGTAGGGTATTTGCCTTGCACTCGACTGACCCAAGACAGACCAGGGTTCTATTCCCAGAATCCCATATGGTCCCTTGAGGCTGCCAGGAGCGATTTCTGATAGCAGAGCCAGCAGTAACCCCTGAGTGCCTCTGGGTATGGCCCAAAAACAAAAAAAAAAAAAAAAAGAAAAGAAAAGAAAACAACAGTGAAAAGATTTCTAAACCACAGACAAATGCCACATTAAGATCACAGATATGGGGGGAGGATCTTCTTTTCTCTTCCTCTTCCTTTTCTTTCTCTTCCTCTGCTCCTCCTCTTCTTCCTCCTCCTTCTCTCCTCCCCCTCTTCCTTCCCCTCTTTCTCCCCCTCTACCTCCTCTTCCTCCTCCTCACACACATAAAGTAAGTGCACTGCTTCTAAATGCATCAGCCAACTTCTTTTCTAGACTTCAGTGGCGTTACTTCTCTTTGGAAAGGACCTAAAATAAATACAAAACTCTGTGCCCAGCAACTGCCCCTTAGATCGTATGAAAACTGCCCCCCAAACAACTACAGGCAAGAAAGGAAAAAAAAAAAAAGGAAAAAGAAGAAGAAGAAGGGAAGGTTTGGGTGCTGTTCATCCCATAAGCATATTAAGGACATTTTGTTATGAAGGATTCAACAAGGAGAATTCTCAGGAGCTGGAAAAAGAGATGGGTGGGGACACTGATTCAATAAACTAGGTTAAAAGATCTGAATTGGGAAGTGGGAGAATGGGGGCATTCCCAACCCACACTGGAAGATGCACCTTGCATGCATTGCAGAACAACGGGGAACTAAGAAGGCGGGGTGCAGTTCTCATATCTAACGCCTTAGCTGCAGGGAGATGGAGGTGCAGAAAGAATAAAGAAAAAAACATAACAAAAGGAAAAGAACAAAGGAAAGTTGAAGGAAATCATGCATATCAAAGGAAGGAGATTCAAAAACAAAACTGTGAAGAAACAATCTAGCCCAAATTGAGGAAGGAAATTATGGAAGGAGCTAGGCTGTCACTGAAGCCTACTACTCAGCACCTTTAACTGCCACTTTGATACCAAACCCTTTTGAAGTCCTTTTTCACATGTTTGTCATTTACTTCTGCAGCAGATAGGGACAGAGATGACTGTTCCGATGATTATCCTGGAAGAATTTAGGGCCAAAGGCAGATCCATTGGCACCCTCTCCTGGAACCATAGCAAAGCTGCAGCCAAGCAGAGCCACGGAGAGAAAATGCTTTTCATTGGTTGCAGTGGTTTTATAATCAAGTTTACCCTCATATCTGTATTGATCAAACTTGACT
Organism: Suncus etruscus; assembly: GCF_024139225.1. Lineage (NCBI taxonomy): Eukaryota > Metazoa > Chordata > Mammalia > Eulipotyphla > Soricidae > Suncus > Suncus etruscus. Next base: position 20,872,464 of record NC_064866.1, on the reverse strand, counting down.
ATCTACCTCCAGGATGCTCTTTAAATTAAGATTTTTAATTGCTTAATTCTCAGAGACAAAAGGGCTGGAAGGTCCAGCTCACAACAGGAAGCTCACCACAAAGAGTGATGAGTGCTGTTAGAGAAATAACTACATTGAGAACTATCATAACAACGTGAATGAATGAGGGAAGTGGAAAGCCTGTCTAGAGTACAGGCGGGGTTGGGGTGGAGAGGAGGAAGACTTGGGACATTGGTGAATGGGAATGTTGCACTGGTGAAGAGGGGTGCTCTTTACATGACTGAAACCCAACCACAATCATGTTTGTAATCAAGGTGTTTAAATAAAGAAAAAAAAAAGATCTTTTAATTGCTGAAAAAGTGCTGCAGAAGGGGGCCAAAGTGATAGCACACTGGTAGGGAGTTTGCCTTGCACACAGCTGACCCAGGACAGAAGATGGTTCAAATCCTGACATCACATATGATCCCCTGAGACTGCCAGGAGCGATTTCTGAGCCCAGAGCTAGGAGTAACCCCTAAGCACTGACGGGTGTGACCAAAAAATAAAAATAAATTTAAAAAAATTAAAAAGCTGCAGTAGCTAGGCATTTGCCTTGTCCTTGAGACCCAGTAAGGTCTATCAGGGTTCAATTCCCATCACTCTATAGAACACCCATCAGGGATGTGATCTTTGAGCAAAAAGCCAGTAGTAAGCCCTGAGAACAACCCAATGTGGTCCAAAACAATGCAAAATAAAACCCCGACAACAACAACAACAAAACTTTTTTTTAAATCAAGATTTCTAGGACTGGGAGTGCAAATAAAGCGGTTAAAAAACATCATGCTTTGCATGATGGAGCTCTAACTTTTGTTCACACCATCATTCCTTCCTCCCTCCCACTGCCCCAAAGCTATGTATATACTGGGTTTCTTCCCTTCACTAGAGTTTCTGATTCAGTAGATCTCTGGAGTGACATTGGTTCATTTGCATTTCCAGTACATTCCCAGGTGATGATGCTGAGAAAGCACAGAGGGAGGCCTCTGCAGAGTCCTTTGAAAGAAAGGAGGTACTTTGCAAAAACCAGTGAACCTTATCCTGAAACAGGAAGGGCGGGCACTGAGGCCTAGTAAAAAGAAAAGGGTTTCACTTGCTAGGACAGCCTTCAAGTTAGTAAAATGTGCCACCTGACTGAGAACGGAGGTGGCTGAGCCATCTCACTTCCCCTGACAGTTAGTCGGCTGAGCCACAGTGGAGCTGGCACAACTTTGCTGTGTAAAAACATCCATGACTGCCACTTACCTCAGAGCCCAGAGCCTCCTTTCTGCTTTCACAGCGGCATACCTGTGATCTGAAAGCTTGTGGTATGAGAGCCCCACCCTAAGAACACACCACAGTCTTGGCTGGGGTGACTCTCCTCCTTGAGACCCATAACAGTGTAGTTAGAAGAAAGCTTTTCTCTTACGGCATTTATGTTGTGCTGCATCATGACCTAATGAAGGACTCTTATTTTTTTTTTTTGTGGGGCAACCCAGTGGGGCTTAGGACTTATTATTCCTAGCTCTGCACTCAGAAGTTACTCCTGGTGGACTTGGGGACCATATGGGATGCTGAAGATCAAACCCAGGTTGACCCTGTGCAAAGCAAATACCTTACCCACTGTCCCCTTCAGGAAAATTTTTTAACCAGGCCTCCTACACAAGTCCTGATTTCCCCCTTTTCTTCTCACTGTGCACTTTATATGTGCTAGATCATTGCTGTTTCTTCTCTCTCTTGATCAAACCATGCACCAGACACCCCTCTCCTCAGACCTGTTCATGGCATCCACATCCTATGCCAGTCTTGTGTGAGGGGGTTCATTTTTACCCATGAGGACCCAACTAAGATTTTGGTCCTTTGCAAAAGCACTCCTCCCCCCTAAAGACTGAATAGGAGGCCTTTCTAACACATTTTCCTTTAGCAGACCACAGCACCCAGACAGGTGGATCACACAACTCTTAACAGTACTATTGCTACTGTAGTGTGAGGCCCCTTCCTTTTTACTACTTGAGAGCAAAGACTGCTTTTTTTTTTTTAAAGCCATGTACCTTCAGATTTAGCACAGTACCCAGAGAATCATGAGTATTTATACCAAAACCAGAGGGCAGCTTACTCTGAAAATAGCTAGCTTGGGTTTTATATATATATATATATATATATATATATATATATATATATATATATATATATATATATATATATATATATATATATATATATATATATATATATAATCCCAGACACCAATATAGTTAGCCAGGCACTGCCAAGAGCAATTCCTAAGTACAGTCAGGAGTAAGCCCTGAACATCACCAGGTATGGCAGAAAAGAACCAGAGCCAGAACTTTAGAACATAGGATGAAAAAATTTTCTATTACAAATCCACATAGACTTCAAAAGATCAAGATTGGATGAACCCAAAGAGCATGTGAAAATTATAGGCATTGCTATTCTTAAGCCTCAGGCCAGGCAAGAAAAAAATCATATTTCCTGGAAGAGAGAACTACACTTATGTTATGGTAAACAATGCCAGTGTTGATACCTAAATTCTGAAAATGAGGGATGCCATTTTGTAAAGGCCACATGCATACTTCTTAGGTACTAAGCAGGGAGAGCTGCCATTTTGTAAGAACCACATGTTATAAGCCACATACTAGGTCTTCACAAGCCTATTTCCATAGGCGCTGCACTACGCTACCTGATCATACCAGGAAGCCTATTAGGGAAGGAAAAGGGAACAGTAGGAAGGCAGCCCTAGAAAAATAGCCAATCATTTTAAGGATCATCAGAAAGGTGGAACTGTCCTATATGATCTTCCTCATGACCTTAGGCAGGGCTCATCTCCTTTGGGGGATGACCCTGACTGGCCAATGTGGGGATCTTATTGGCAGATGGATTAAAGTATTAAACTTTATTCCAGTTGTGTGGTCTTGTCCTTCTACTTCAGACCAGAGCACCCAGCACTAATCATGTACCTTCTCTGACACTGTGAGAAGTATTTTAGAAACTTAGGAAGACTTTGGAAGACATGAGATACATGACATATCCCTCTCCCTAGAATTTTAGCAAACAACAAGAAGAACCAGCTGGGTGGCTGGACTCATTAGCTGCAATTTTAGATGCACAGTATGATAAAGACATTGAATTATCTTGATAGTTTCACCACACATATGCCCAATGATGAAGAGGTGGGGCTAGAAGAAAGCTGCAAAATGACTTCCTAACAATGGTATCAGCTGTGAAGGCAGAGTGACAAGTTACTCACATCCCTGCCTTGCACCAAGTCACTTGTCAAAAACTAACAAAACAATGGTTGCTTGTAAAATATTAGTATAGCTTCAAGGAGTAAACCACATAACTCGAACTATCTAGCTCCACCTCTCAAATAGAGGGGGAAACAAGGGAGGGTACCAACAAAGAGATATATGATTACTAGCAGTTAGCTAGACACAGAGGGGACCACTTCCTCTAGCAGCCAGGGGTGGGGGTGATGGTTGGGGATATGGGTTGCAGGAAGGGAACGGGGGTGAAGGGAAGACAAACTTGGTGATGGGTATTCCCCGGATTCAATCTTAATATCTCCCTAAAATACTACTGTGAAAAATATGTAAGCCAATATGGTTAAAATAAAAATTTAAAAAATAAATAAATAAAATAAAATGAAGACTTAAAAATTTAATAAAAATTTAAATAAAAAAAAAATAAAAAACAGCATCCGGATACTCCTGTCCTTCCCCTTAGCTTTGGAGTGCAGCCTTACTCATTTTTGAGCACCCAGCAATGAATGATTTAGAACCAAGGGTTTTCTGAGAACTCACAGATTCTGCTCAAGATAGGGATCCTCTGATGAAACCTCTGCTTGAGAATCCAACAGGGGTTGTACAAATGGTCAGCTGTGTGGCGCTATCTGAGAAAGTCTCTGTCTAGCTCCCCTTCTCCCCTTTAACTCTCACAGCACATTCTATGGCAATTCAAACTCCATCTTGCCATGGACTAACAGAGACCTAAGTTACACATTGGCAGAAAGAACAAAAAAAAAAAAAAATAAAAGAGATGCCTTTGACATTAAGTGTCAAATCATACTACTTAGTCCCTCACGAGCCTATGAGGCTAGCTTCAGTGAAGAAAACAGGAATTGTTAAATGCATTGGTTATGCTATTAAGTATTGAGTTTTCTGTTTTTAAAAAATCTAAATGCTTATAACTTTGCCTTATGTGACCTTACTGATTTCTGCCAAGAAAGAATTTCTGAGCTTTTTCTTTGTATGTGAGGAAAATTTAAATGAAGAAGAGAAAAGCCAGGGTCCAGAGAGGTAGTACAGAAATTAAGGTGGATGCTTTGATCCCCAGTACCAAATATGGTTCTGTCGAACACTGCCAGAGTGATTCCTGAACCAAGTGTGGCTTTAAAACTCTATCATCACCCCCCCTCGGGGCTCCCAAGCATCAAATTTGTGTCTGCCATGTTTAAACAACTTTATTACATACATGATTGTATTTGGGTTTCAGTTATGTAAAGAACACCACCCATCACCAGTGCAACATTCCCATCCCTAGAACCATTCAAAACATCTCCAATCATGCTTAATACACCTTTTAAAACTACCTTTTTACCACAATCATCTGCTCTCAGACACATTCTTTCGTGGGAGTAGACTTAAGGACACATGGGACTGCAGAGTGACTCTATTTGAGTTCTTTCTGTCAAAGAAAATTGAAAATGAGGTCCTTTTTCTTTGCCTTCAGACTTGACCATAGTACACTGGGAATCAAAGGGTAGCTGAGGGAAGACTGCTTCCTCTAATGTCTTTAATCAGGGCCACGCTTGAGCCTATCAGCAGAGAAAAATCAAGACTTCAAAACAATTCTCAAGATACTGAATGAATCAAAGAGGCCATTTCATTAATTATATGATGAGTAATGGATACAGCTGCACAGAAATGACATTGCCGTAGGCTGGGCTGCCTGCGGAGAGCTAGTCTGCAGGAAAGTGTTGCCCTTAAAAGCATAATCTCTTCTGGGAGACATCATCGGGAGATAAGTGCCTAACTGCGCAGAAGTTAGAGAGCATTTTCTAGTTTGATAAATGAGTCAAATTGTCTTTCTGATGTCTGCTGGGAACATGTGTAAAAACTCAAGGAAGGGAGTATCTTTCTCTGAACCACTCTTGGGGTATTTCCTGGGAATTCACAGCCAGGGAGGCCTCTCACTGACCCAATTGAGAATGTCATGCCATTAACCCAACATCAGCCACTCATTTTCTGGAAATCTATTGCACTTGAATCATCATCACTGTAATAAGCATTTTTTTTAAAATGGCATAAGATCTCTTCTGGAAAAAGCCTTTTCCCCTAGATCTAATGGAGTGTTTGCTGGGCATTTGCCTGAAATAATTCAGTTGTTATGACTTTTCTCAAAAGAGACTAATGATTCATTATAAGCACACCATGAGGGAAAAAGAAACTCACGAGAGGTAATTGATAAAACTGACTGGAATCCAGGTTGATTGTTTAGTGCACATACATGTATGGGAAAATAGTTTAACTTCTCAAAGACTCCATAGTCTTCCATGTAAAATGAAAGCAATGCAATATCTCTATTTCTCATTGTGAGAAATAAAATTCAGCAAATCAGAAAGATTCATAGCTATACTTTGGCATCAAACACTTATGTTCAGAATAGTTTCTTGTCAACTTTGTGACTTTACACAAGTTGCTTAGCCACTTCTTCTCCTCAGTCTTCTCATCACAATACTGTAGTAAAGAATTTAAATAAAGGAGCTGGAGAGATAGTCCAATGGGTAAGGTGCTTGCTATGCATTACCAAAAATTTCTCACTCTTATCATTATTGAATGCAACAAAACAACCACAGTGCCTATGCTGCACATACCAACTGCTCAATAAACAGGATTTCTCACTCCACTTTTGTCAAGTTTTAGGGAAATGTCAAGTAACATTATTCAACAGCTGTTATTTTCTAATTATTTTGCATAAATAAAGATTACAGTAAATTACAGTAAGAGATTGTTCCCTTACCGTTCCCAAGCACATTTCTCAAACCTTTCTGGCCCCAAACAAAAAATCGTCTCCACTACTTCACCACCCACTTACATGCTTCAAAGGTGCATGTTTTCATAATTTAACACATCTTTGCAAAACATCTGTCATATATAACACAGTGAGAAGGACAAAAAGAAGGGCAGTCATGAGCCATGTTTAGAAAGAAAAAGAAAAATCAGAGGGTGAGAGATGTTCTATAAAAGAACCAAAGGTCAGCAAAGTCTTTGGGAAATAAGTGACCTCATCTAAATATTTCTGATATTTATTCCTAAAGACCTAAGTGTGAATGGGTTATTCCAGACAAAAAGAAACAGTGACTGAACAATTAAATTGGTGTTGGTAAAGCGCTGGATGTAGCTCAGTTGGAACTGGGATATAAATTAGTTGGTAAAAGAGGCCATAGAGATAGTTTAAGGATTAAAACATTTGTCCTGCAAGTAACCAAACCCAGTTCAATCCCCAATGCCATATATCCATGTATGGTTTCCTGAGTAATGCCTAAGTATAGAACACCAGGAGTCTTTATATGGTAAATTGCATACATTTTATATTTGAGACCCAAGGTTCATTTATAGACTACCCCTTAATCTCTCTCTCTCTCTCTCTCTCTCTCTCTCTCTCTCTCTCTCTCTCTCTCTCTCTCTCTCTCTCTCTCTCTCACACACACACACACACACACACACACACACACAATGCACAACAAAAAAGAGAAAACTTAAGATATAGACCAGGAAAAGTATGCCATTTCCTCAGCTGGAAACATAGGGAAAATGAAAAATAAGATTTATAGATAAAATTTTCCCCTTCCCGCCCCTCTGTTGATGTGTTGTTGTTTGTTCATCCTTTTTTTTTATTTTGGAGACACATTTTTCAGTGCTCAGGACTTACTCTTAACTCTCTCTGCTCACGAAGCTAGGGAATTGAATCCAGAGCGTTCATGTACAAGGCAAGTGCCCTACCCACTGTCTTATGGTCCTAGCCTCTCAGTTTATTCTTTATCTTACATTCTGTTTCAAAGTATGCTAAAAGTTTTTTCAACCTTTTCTAAAAGTCACCTAGAAGTAACTCTCAAAGAGTCAAACTTTACATTCTTGCAAAATCACTTAAAAACTGAGAGTTGCGGTTGAGACTGACAGTTTGGTTTGCTTTATTTTTATTTATTTATTTTTTTTGATGAGCAGGAAATTGAGCATTTATATATAAAAATATGGTTCTTTGCTAAGGTGAGTGTGCATTTGGAAGTATGCAAGTATTGATTTCTTTTCTTGATTTTCTTTTCTATTTAGAGACTTGCTGAATTATTTCATCTTTTCTCTTTTTACGATATGATTGCCGGATAGATGCCATTCTAGACTGAAACTGATGGGAATAACATGTGAGAGTGTCTCTCCCATATTTACTTTGCATGTAGATTCAAAGACAGGATCTCACACATGCAAGGCATGCTGTCTACCACTGAGCCATATCAGTGGCCTTTCTAAACTTACTTTTGATGCTGTGAAAAAATGTAGAACTGACAATCAGTTTGAGAAAAGGCATACATAGAATTCTCTATAGATTTTCAAAAAGTAGCATACAGTCTAAAATTTGGTGAGAGAGAGAAAGAACATCAAGGTAAAATATTCTTAAGTAGATAAAGATAAGGAGGTAAAAGAATGTTATTCCTAAGAGTGGTTTGTGAGTCAGGTTGGTTTTGATATTAGAAGGGTTTAGCTTTGGGGCCGAAGAGATAGCATGGAGGTAAAGTGTTTGCCTTGCATGCAGAAGAACTGTGCTTCAAATCCTGACAGCCCATATGGTCCCTTGAGCCAGCTAAGAGCGATTTCTGAGCTGAGTGTGCTGCCGGGTGTGCCCAGAAACCAAAAAAAGAAAAAAGAAAAAGAAGGGTTTAGCATCAGACCATCCCATCTGGATTCATTAACTTCAATTGTCTCTTATCTTTATTTCTGCTTCCTGAGACTTAATCACGGTTTCCTCAGTAAGGATTATTGACTGCCTAAAACTTTATAAGATGAAAGGATTGGGGGCCACCACAATTTGTGTGTGTGTGTGTGTGTGTGTGTGTGTGTGTGTGTGTGTGTGTGTGTGTGTGTGTGTGTGTGTGTGTAAGCTGCTACTTGAAGACTAAAACATACTTCTAAGCTTGCTACTTTCAATTATCATAAGTAACTAAAGGAACTCTTTCCTAACTGTACTTTGGGATCATTAGTAAGTGCCTATTGCATACACTATACACTAAGAATACAGATAGAGAGATTAATAACACTGTTCTAAAGAAAATTATGATGCCATGATGCCTGTGGAGAAAAAGTTGCCAAGCCAACTCAACAACTTTTCTCTAAGAGGCGTGACAAGAGATGGCATGCAACTGTAGGGATTTTTGAAAAAGAAACTTCAGAATCACCCCAAGTTTAACTTTACAAAAATGTTTTACTTTGGATTGGACAGATAGTACAGTGCAGAAGGTATTTTCTTTGCATGCAACTGACCCAGGTTCAACCCCTAGCATTGCATCAAGGTTTATAAAGGTCTCTTGATGAATAAATAGATCCCTTGATGCTAGGTCCCTTAGGAAGGCAGTTCTGCAGTAAGCCCTGAGCACCACCAGGTGTGACCCAAAAACCAAAAAATAAATAAATAAAAATAAAAAAATATAAAATAAAATTCCAATCTACCATACATGATCCCCTCCCTGCAGACTTTTTCATTTTAGTTTGAGACAATATTTCATCCTCTGTTATGGTAGTCATTAAACTAGATGCATCCTTGTTTCTTCTCTTTCTTTTACATCCTTTGATCTGTCCAGAAATCCTGTTGATTCCACCTTTAAAATATATCCAGAAACTTTCCACTTCTCACAATTCTTCCTATTATCACAAACACTTCCTCCTGCATTTATAGGTAGTCTCCTAACAGACCTAACAGACCTACACAGCTACCCTGGCACCCCCTGTTTATCTTACTACCAGTCTTTTTCCTTAGACTGCAGCCAGAATATTTTTATTTCCACTTTATTTGCTTTAATTCTTGTATTTGTTTGTATCATTGGTTTTTAGGAGTGCAAGGGTTAATGACATAATGCTACTCAGGTTGTGTTGTGTTGGGAATATCCAGGTGCCCACAGCAATGCTCAGGATACAGAATATTCACTCTTCTTCTGTTCAGTTTGATTTGTGGGTCACAGCCAGCAGTACTTGCAGGGATCTCAAACTCGCAGCCCGTGAGTCGTTTGCGGCCCTCCGTACAACATTTTGTGGCCCTGCCCTTGAGGAATCTTTTGTTTTGTTTTGTTTTAGTTGTTTGGGTCACACCCCCCAATGTTCAAGGTTTACTACTGACTTTGCACTCAAGGATCACCCAGACTTTGCCTCCTGCAGCCCCAGGTAAATTGAGTTTGAGACCCCTCCTGGCTCTGCACTGAGGGATCACTCTTGTGATTCTCAAGTCAAGGCCCATCCTCACTGTACAATCTTTTTTAACATGAACTTTTTTTGGTTTAGCTTGTTTTGTTTTGTGGCCACTCCTGGCTCTGCACTCAGGAATCTCTGTGTAGTCCCCCGAGCCTTCCAGGGTGTTTGGTATTAAACCCAGGTCAGACAAGTGGAAGGCAAACACCCAACTTATACTATCATTCAAGCCCCAGGAAATTCTTTTTAAATAATTACATCATGTCACTTGTTTGTTCAAAATTTTCTGCTCAAGTAAAGTTCCTGTATCTCTCAGAAGAGAACCTAATTTATATAGGAACAACTAGGCCTGCAAGGCCTACTTCCCTACCTCTATCTTACACATCTCCACTGGACTCTGATGTTTCTGGTACAAAGCAACAACAAGCAAACCTCCAGACTTTTCACTGATTGGAACTCATTCCAGAACACTCTTCCCTCTGGAAATACAGAGGGCTGTCTTTTGTCCCTATTGAGTGTGCTCAGACATCATCATCTCAGGTATTTTATAACAAGCTATATAATTAACTGTTTTGTTGTATTGGGAATGTTAGACTTCCTTTGGACGTTTGTCTTTTACGTCTTTCTCTTCATGTAATAAATTATAACAGAACACCAATATTTGCAACTAATGAATGCCCAATAAATATTTGTGTGTGAATTGTTTTGTGAGACCACATTCAACGGTGTTCAGGATGTACTCCTGGTTCTGAGCTCAGAGATCACTCCTTGTAGTTCTTGGCAGAATTGAACACAGGCCAGTCACATCATGCAAGGCAAGCAAGCATCCTGCCCACCTGTCCATTCTATTTTTTCTCATGTTCTATGAGTGAATTCTTAATGCATAGGACAATTGTTGAAGAACTATGCATCAAGATGAGATCAGTCACTGTTTAGAATTTTTTGTGTTGACATGAGAATAAATATGGTTTTCAAAGTGTGCCTTTCTTCTAAACACCAGTCTGTAATAATGTGATTTAAATGCAGACACTGCCCCTATACTTCCCATAAGCAGAAGCAGGTTTGTAAGTCAACTCATCAGTTTCTAAGTAGATTATTTTGGTCAAATCATAAGAATAGGTATGATCCTCACCCTCAAGAAATTTTCATATATAAGGTATAAATTACAACATATCAGATGTGAATTATTAATATCAGGTATGAATTATAAATTATTTATATACATATATATGGTAATTAATATCAGGTTAAAAATGTCAGGTATGAATTATGCCATCGTATTAAGCATAAAAATATCACATTGCCATTTTTGTCTATATATCAAGTTAAGTCAGAAGACTCAGAACTGTTCACTGAGTGTCACTCTTAGTGTCTCATCACCTGATTTCCACTAGAAATCCTATTAACTCCTAGGGCACTGTGTTGAAGGGTGCAGAATTTTTTTTAACACCAATCACCCTTCCTTAAATTTTTGAGCTCACCCTTCAAGGAATCAGATCTTTTTTCTTTTTAAGTGTAAACCCTCCCTCTCATTGGTTCTTGACTCTGCAACTATTATTTTAGCATAAAGTGATGAGGGAAAAATTTTGTGGAACTTATGGAATCTAATTTTAATTCATCTCCTTACCTAATGTTCTTTATCTCTTAAAAACTCATTCAGGGGCCCGGAGAGATAGCACGGCGGTGTTTGCCTTGCAAGCAGCCGATCAAGAACCAAAGGTGGTTGGTTCGAATCCCGGTGTCCAATATGGTCCCCTGTGCCTGCCAGGAGCTATTTCTGAGCAGACAGCCAGGAGTCACCCCTGAGCACTGCTGGGTGTGACCCAAAAACCAAAAACCAAAAAAAAAAAAGAAAAAAAAACTCATTCAGAATAGCCACAGTAAAAGAAACTTTAGAGTGAAATTTTCTAATAGAATTAATATACTCTTAAACAGCACAATAGAAGTGATCAGTTGGGCAAAAACGTTTACTAGCTCAACTGATTGCAATGTGTTTTAGGATGTATTCTTGGAAGAAGAGAATTCTGAAGCAATCCTGGAATAAATACATTGAGAAACTTTCCTATATAAAGGATGGGGGACTCCTTTCTGTTGGCACATGATGGTGGAAGGAAAAGGAGGGCAGCAGATCAGGAACTAATGAGTCATTTACTAGGGAAAAGGGATAAAGGAGTATGGGTAAGATGCTACATTCATTGAGGGAATTCTTCACCATGTCAAAGCCAAAAAGTCTATGGTGCAAACTTGACTAAAAATTCAAACAGGTCAGACATGACTCAGATCAGCTTAGATTCTGGGAAGAGAAATCAGGGAATAAATATGTTCTCATGGGGCATCAATGAATAAAGACCCACAAAACAGAATTAAACCAAATCCCACAATGAAATACCCAAGTGTGGCCATAGGGACACCACTTCAACTAAGCATCAAATTTTCACTATATCACATTTCCCAGAGCTAGAGCAGTTACTGGACTCATCTGATCCAATTTCTTTTTTCCAGTGGTCAGAAGTCTATAGCCACAGAAAATAACTGGCAGAGGAAAATTAAAGGCCCTCTGCCCTTACTTTCTAAAGTGTGCTATACTGAATATTCTGTGTATTCAAAATGCACAGAGTATTACTATTGGTAAGAGGACATATTTGGCAAGAGTTTTTAATTAAAAACTTTTTAATTAAAGAGTTTTTAATTAAAGAGTTGATTATTCACATTTGGCGCCCGGAACAGGTGAATCTGGACCCTCTGGAACTGTAAGTGACATGTTTTATTGGAAATCACCTCTGGAGATCCTTGGATGGTTATTATGGATACTCACGCTCACTATGCCATCTGTTATTAAATACATCGGTTTGGCATTACTCAAGTGCATTACTCTGCTTGGATATAAACCACTTGGTTTGATACTAGTAAATATCATTGTCGTTGGATGGTTGCTGCTTACAATTCAATCAAAAATTTCTACTCCAATATTTGCATTGCTTGAGTGGTCTCCATTAGTCATAGTTTGTGGAATTTCTGTGTTGGCTAATATGACTACCATATGCATAGTCATTGGCTGGTGGTTAGGAAATAGACAATGTGGAAATTGTAAAGTGATGACTAGTATGGACAATAAAAATATTTTTCCTACGAAAATTCAGACTAAGATAGAGGCTGATAAATCTGACACTGGCAGCAAAAAAATTGCCGGTAAAAAATCAACTCAGACACGTAATTTAGATACTCATAATCCAAATCAAGATCTTGACACTGATGATCAGCCTCCAGTGCTAAGTCCACAAGAGAGTCCTGATTCTGTTCACAGTATGGACTCACATGTTAATGCCAACTCAGACAATGAACCACATTCTAGTATTCCACACCTCAGGCATCAGAGTCCTGTGCAAGGTACTTCTGCTAATCCAGCCTCAACTCCATTTCAAACAGTATATGTTTCAAATTATGAACCTCTTGAAATGGAGGATGTAGAACGGTTTAAGAAAGCATGTAAAGAATATGGGGCTACCTCTCCATATTGTCAGGAGGTGCTAAGCATGTGGTGTCGAAAATCAATTTGGACTCTGCATGACTTTAAAAAACTTGCTGAAATATGCCTGCCATCTAAACAGCGAACTGAATGGGAAATGTTATATGCAGAGGGTGTGAAATCCAAACTATATAGTCCACATGGAACCAAAAAACGAGTGGCAGGGGTTAATCTCTCATATGAATTATTAATGGGAGAAAATCAATATTCAGATATACAGACACAAGCAGCTTTACCAAAGGAAATCTCAAAAATAATTAAAGACATTGCATTATCTGCATGGGAAAGAATTGATACTAACAGTACTGGTGAGGGAACCTTTTTAAGAATCATCCAAGGTCCCCAAGAGCCTTATGTAGAATTTGTGGCTAAACTCAAAGATGCTTTAAAAATACAAGTTAAAAATGATGAGGTGAGGAAATTTCTAGAAAAATGTTTGGCTTATCATAATGCTAATTCAGCTTGCAAATTGGTATTGGCTCCATTGCAGGAAAAAGCTGATTTAAATGGATTTTTATATGCATGTAGGAATGTTTATGATATACCCCATTCATTAGTAAATTCAGATCAGGTGCAAACCTTTGCAATTACTAAAGGAAATATACCTCTTTACCAAAGGGGACAAAAACTTGCCCGAAAACCAGGTCTCTGCCCAAAATGTAATAAGGGTTACCACTGGGCGAAAGACTGTAGATCTGGAAATCCCCATAGTAATAACATAGGAAGAACTTTTAATACAAACCCTAGAAGACAATTTTCTTGTTACCATTGTGGAAAACAAGGGCATATTAAAAGGAATTGCCATCTTTTGTTAAATTCAGTTCCTCCAGGATCTACAATTAAAAAACAGGGAAACGGCTACAGGGCCAATCCCCAGGCCCTTACAAATCAGGGGCAAAGTCATCAAACCATAATTCTCCCCAGCCCAGCCCAAGAAGATTAATTTCAATCAGTGAATTAACACATGCCACTGTGGGCAGTGCTGGGCTTGATATAACTTGCCCAGTGGACATTACAATTTATCCAGGAGAATGCCCTTATATGCTACACACAGGCATAGTGGGACCACCACCCCCAGATACAATGGGTTTGATTCTGGGCAGAAGTTCCCTTAATGTAAAAGGTATATCAGTAATCACAGGTGTTATTGATTCAGACTCAAAGGGAGAAATTATTGTAGTTATCAATGTGCCTGTTACTTGGACTTTCAAAAAAGGGGAGACAATTGCCCAAATAGTAATAATACCTTATGTTAAATTTGGGACTTCAGATAAGATAAGAACTGGAGGTTTTGGAAGCACAGATCCAGGGGCTGCCAAAAACCCATTAGTGGCTTTGATTACTAAATGTAAAGATGAAAATCCAATGATTAAACTTAATATAGAAGGGCAAGTCTTTAATGGCATGATAGACACAGGTGCTCAGGTCACTGTAATTTCTGATAAAGAATGGCCAAAAAATTGGTCTCTGCAAGAAATTCCATATTCGTTAAAAGGAATAGGAGGCCTGAGTTCTTGCTTGTTAAGCACAAGAACCATGGTATTTTATGGCCCAGAAAATCAAAAGGCTATAATCAGACCTCATGTGGGCCCATTCTCACCATCCCTGTGGGGCCGTGATTTGCATAAACAATGGAAGGCAGAATTCCATATTCCATTAGCTCAAGGTGAGCCTGAACCTTCTTCTGAATTAAAAACCCAAAATTTTTGGTAGGGGCCACTGCTAGTAAAACCCCAGCACCAATAAAAATAAAATGGAAATCTGATGAACCAATTTGGATAGGCCAGTGGCCCCTTAAAACTGATAAATTAAAGGTGCTGACAGAATTAGTGGAAGAACAGCTAAAATTAGGACATATTGAGCCTTCGTTTTCTCAATGGAATTCACCTGTATTTACCATAAAAAAGAAATCTGGTAAATGGAGATTGTTAATGGATCTGAGAGCTGTGAATTTATCTATGGTACCTATGGGAAAATTACAGACAGGTTTACCATCACCTGTAGTAATCCCTAAGGAATGGCCACTAATTATAATTGACCTAAAAGACTGTTTCTATCATATTCCTATTCACCCAGATGATAAACACCGTTTTGCATTCTCAGTTCCTTCTATTAATAATACTCACCCTTGCAGGCGTTTTCAGTGGACTGTTCTCCCTCAGGGCATGCTAAATTCACCAACTATGTGTCAATATTTTGTGGACAAAATTTTGAGCCCTGCTCGTGAAAGATTTCCCCAAGCTATAATTTATCATTACACCGATGATATTTTAATTACAATGAATAATGAAACAGATTTACAGAAATTATATGCTTATGTGATCAATTGTTTGCAAATGGCAGGACTGAAAATAGCTTTAGAAAAAATACAGACCATGCCACCATATCAATACTTGGGCTTTATTTTGGACAGAACATCAATACGTCCACAAAAAATTTCCATAAAAAAAGAGAACCTTAAAACGCTTAATGACTTTCAGAAACTTTTGGGTGATGTAAATTGGCTCCGCCCAGCACTAGGAATCTCAAATGCAGAGCTGTTTAATCTGTTTAAAACTTTGGAAGGTAATCCTGCATTAGATAGTCCCAGAAATTTAACACAAGCTGCTAAAAATGAATTGGACATTTTTTTGAACAGACTGCAAAAATCATTTCTCTTAAGATTTATCCCTGGAGAGAAGGTATTTTTATTAATTTTCCCTACAAAAGAAACACCTACTGCGGCTTTAATGCAACAGGCTGGTCCTTTGGAATGGGTGTATTTACATAACAAACAGCCTCAGTCTGTGATATCTTACCTGCAACTAATCTCAGAATTGATTATCAAAGCAAGACTCAGATCAATATCTTTGTTAGGTTTTGATCCAGATATAATAGTATTGCCAATACCAAAAAAGGAAATTGAGTCAATATTGCCTCTTAATGAATCTCTACAAAGGGCTCTCTCAGATTTTACAGGAGAGATTTCTTCTCATTATCCAAAAGGAAAGACCTGGGACTTTTTGAAAAAGACTCAGTTTGTTATCTCTTCAATTGTGAGGGATTCTCCTATTCCCAATGCAAAAGTTTTTTATGTAGATGGATCAAGTGGGGGACGGGGTGGAATAACCGGAGAAAATATAAACATAACAATAGAAACCAAATATAAGTCTGCACAGAAAGTTGAATTAGCAACGTTAATTTATCTATTAGAAAATGTATCTGAAGCCATGAATGTCGTTTCTGATTCTTTATATGTTGTAAATTTATGCCCGGTGATAGCCACTGCCTCCCTCAATTCTCATAGTCCTATTATACAGAATTTATTAAAAAAGTTACAACACATTATTCAAAAAAGAACTGAACCTATTTTCATCACACATATTAGAGCTCATTCAGGCCTTCCAGGGCCAATGGCTCAAGGAAATAAAACTGCTGATTTGTTGGCAATGCCTATATTTAAATCACCTGTAGAGGAACATTCAGCCTTACACACAAATGCTCGTCGTTTACATGTAAATTATCAAATTCCATGGAGGCAAGCGAGAGAAATTATAAAAAGATGTAACATATGTGCCCCGCTAGCACAAAAGACTCATATAGCAGGAGCAAATCCAAGAGGCTTGCAGTCTAACGAATTGTGGCAAATGGATGTAACTCAAACAGACTTATTTCCCAAAAAACCATACCTTCATGTGGTAGTGGATACATATTCTCGATTTATTTGGGCAATTCCTATGTCTTCTCAAAAATCTAAGGCAGTTTGCAGTTTTCTTTTACAATGTTTTTCTGTTATGGGTATTCCGTATTCTATTAAGACTGATAATGGACCTTCTTATATAAGTAAAACTTTTGAATTTTTTTGTAATGAATGGCAGATAAAACATCTTAAAGGAATTCCCCACAATTGTCAAGGACAGGCAATTGTGGAAAGAGCCCATAGAACTCTGAAAACTCAATTGCAAAAGAATAGAAAAAGAGGTTTGATGCCAATGGAGCTGTTATCTTTGACTCTCATTACACTAAATTATCTAAATTTACCTCAGGGAGAGAGCTATACAGCAGGGGAAAAACATTTTAAAGAAGATAATCAGAGACAAGAAACAACAAATATTCCAATTTGGATAAAAGAGGATAAAAAATGGATTGCTGGTTATCTCCTCTTGAGAGGGAGGGGTTATGCTTATGTTTCTACAAATGACAACCCTCCTAAGAAATTTTGGGTCCCCTTGCGTCTCGTTAGAAATCGGACTGGCACTGATGATCAAGGTCAGGTTGCTGGGACTATAGACTCCTCCCCACATCAAGTACAGAGTGCTCAAGATATTGACAGTTGTGGTGCTGCTGAGGTGACTGGGAAAGTAAGTGAAGGATCAACTTTCATACCTCATATTCTCAGTGAATCTGACAAAAGTGAAAAATCCTTACAGTCTGGACTACAAACAGAAAAACGGAAACCTGTTTTCACTGGATTACAAAATTTGGGTAACTCATGTTACATGAATTCAATATTGCAATGCTTGTATAATATTACAGACTTGACTCAGTATTTTTATCAAGATTATTATAAAAAAGATATTAACAGAGAAAATCCAAAGGGACATAAAGGTAAATTAGCAGATGAATTTGGTCATCTTATCAAAATCATGGGAAATGGATGCCATAAGTATTTCAATCCTGAAAGTTTCAAAGCAACAGTAAGTTTACTCAATGACCAATTTGCTGGACACAACCAACAGGATCCTCACGAATTATTAATGTTTCTTATAGAAGGACTACATCAAGATTTGCTTAAAAATTCAATAACAGATAAAACTGTACACTTTATAGACAATGATAAATATGAACAATTTAGAGTTTGCAAATCTATTATCTATGATACCTTTCAAGGACAGT
The DNA here is from genome assembly GCF_024139225.1 of Suncus etruscus. Taxonomy (NCBI): domain Eukaryota; kingdom Metazoa; phylum Chordata; class Mammalia; order Eulipotyphla; family Soricidae; genus Suncus; species Suncus etruscus. Next base: position 20,854,581 of record NC_064866.1, on the reverse strand, counting down.
TTAAATCTATACTACAGTGTCTTACATGTTACCAAAAGTCTGAGGTTTATGAAACATTTGTTCAGTTGTCCCTGGCTGTCAAATCTGCAGATAAATGTACTTTACAGGAATGCCTTGTTGAATTTTTTAAAGAAGAAGATTTGAGAGATAACAATAGAATTCACTGTAATAATTGCAATACTAAAAGAGATTTTTCAAAGAAAACCTATTTATGGAAAATACCTCCCGTATTGATAATTCATTTGAAACGTTTTGCTTTTGATGGAAAACAGATTAAAAAATTATACACTTATGTGGATTTTCCTTTGGAAGACCTCAATTTAGCAGAATTCACTCAAGAAGATAATAACAAGATTGAAAAATATAATTTATCATCAGTATCAAATCATTTTGGTCAAGTTCATTATGGACATTGTACTTCATATTGTAAAATTGCCACAGAACAGTATTGGATCAATTTTGATGATAAGAAGATCAAGAAAATCCCTATTGCATCGGTAAAATCTACAGCAGCATATATTTTGTTTTATATTTCTCAGAGATCTACTATGAATACTTAATGATCATTTCCTTTATTTGTTGATTATCATTGATGTTTTACTGGTCATTTTTTAGGTATGATTGCTTAATAGGAATGAATACGATGAATCCCCATTGTGGTTGTTTGTATGATGTATTTATGCCTTAATTTCAGTATTGTTTTAGGTCACTATTAATTAGAAGATTTTGCAATATATTGATGTTACTTAAGACCTATATGAAAGAAAGATTCTTAATCATTTTAATGTTGCTTTATGATTGTGTATTGATATATGTTCATTTGGCAACTTTTGACTTTTCATTGTAACATCAGTGTTTTATTGCTCTCAACATAGATTTTGAGAGGAAGGTATAATTATAGTTTTGATATAATCATAATTTTGAGTAGACTCTGTTCACAGTGCTCATTATTGATGACTGATTATAATATATTTATTGTTTCATATTTGCATTATAGAATGTTATGGTTATGGTGTATATGAAATTCTTGATCATCTAGATTCACTTGACTTTGATTTAAAATTTTTTTTGTTACTATAATTTTTTGTTATTTTGAAATATTCATTTAAACAGTTTTTTCATTATTATATTTTCAAAGTGTTTTTTCTTTTTTTCTTTTTTTGATTTAATTCAAATTTTTCTTTGGCTTTATTTTGATTCCTGTCTAATAGATATTTTTGGTGATTATAAATGAGTGTTATTCCCATAATTTTGTATAGTATGTATTTGCATATTTATCAGTTTTCTAATTTTTGTTTATAGTTTTCTTTTCCTGACACTTTATGCCTTAATTTATTATTTCTCATAATTCCCCTTTTCTTCCTAGTTCTTAACGTTTTATTTGTAGGAATCTCATCACAATTGCAAGCCTCCTGATATCGAACTGAGGAATACATCATTAACTGTTCCAGTGCTGTGTTCTATATCAAGTTACAACTCGTCTTTCCTGATTCATTAAATGTCTTTGATTGGACTTTTAGGAGTTCTATACTCCTTATTTTTTGAGAGTAACTTTGAACCTAGTAAAAAAAATTTAACTTATATATTTGTATTTTTTTATGACTAAAATCTTTTAAAGTATATTTAATTTATGATTAGTGTAACTAAATGTTTTTAATTAATTGAAATTAATGTTTTTAATTTTATAGTATTTAATATTTCATTAAAGTTTTGTATTTGTAATTATGTAGTGTTGTATTGTATTGTATATTATTATTGTATTGTATTGTATACTATTATTGTTTGCTTACAAAAAAGGGGGAATTGTTGAATAATTGTTGTAATATTGTTTTTGCCTGTCATCCCACCTGGATTTTCCAGGTGGGGGTGATTAAGGAATGAAATAAAAAGCTTGTTGGGGAGGCATAGGGAGCTCTTTTGCCAGAACTGACTGCTGGTTCGGTTTGCTTTTTGGAGCTGGCTGCAACTGACAAAAGACTTTCCTTGCTGAACCTTTGGCCCCCTAATCTTTTGCATTCGTTGATTATTCACGTCGGATATTATTATCAAAGTCTCCCCCAAAAGGGGGGACAGAAGAATGGGATTCAATTTATCTTTTTGGGAATCATTCTTTGACTTGGAGACCATCAACAAGGGGTTTGACCTCCCCCAACAGGTAAGATGCTACATTCATTGAGGGAATTCTTCACCATGTCAAAGCCAAAAAGTCTATGGTGCAAACTTGACTAAAAATTCAAACAGGTCAGACATGACTCAGATCAGCTTAGATTCTGGGAAGAGAAATCAGGGAATAAATATGTTCTCATGGGGCATCAATGAATAAAGACCCACAAAACAGAATTAAACCAAATCCCACAATGAAATACCCAAGTGTGGCCATAGGGACACCACTTCAACTAAGCATCAAATTTTCACTATATCACATTTCCCAGAGCTAGAGCAGTTACTGGACTCATCTGATCCAATTTCTTTTTTCCAGTGGTCAGAAGTCTATAGCCACAGAAAATAACTGGCAGAGGAAAATTAAAGGCCCTCTGCCCTTACTTTCTAAAGTGTGCTATACTGAATATTCTGTGTATTCAAAATGCACAGAGTATTACTATTGGTAAGAGGACATATTTGGCAAGAGTTTTTAATTAAAAGAATGTCCCCTTCGAATAAGATTTAATAAAGCCCCATAACTACTTGGGATTACCCAGAAATACTTAGTCTCCATTGACAATGTTCAACATAGCTTTTTATTTTATTGGGTAATGTTTGGCTGGGACATACCAGTGGAGCTAGGGGATGCTCATAGTTCAGTGCTCACGAGTTGTGCCCAGTAGTGTTGGAGAACCACATGGTAAAGTTACTGAACTCAGTCTCCTGCAGGCAAATCACATGAATCATCCTTTGAGTGAATTCACCAGCCCAGATGCTTCTATTATTTCTGACATTTGATGAATCTTTATCATTTGAAGTAAATGATTTCATAGTTAACTAAAGGTTCTTTGGTTACAACTGGGAACTCAGTTACCTGATTAGACTGAGCATAATAGCAGGCTGGGGGCATCAAGTGTTGGGGGTTTGTGCACACCCAACAGTGCTCAAGGACTACTATATATGCACATGTAGTGCCAAGATTTAAACCAGAATTTGCCTCATGCAAGGCAAGTATTTGGAATCCCTGTATTATCCCTCCAGTACCATTATTTCATTTGATCATAATGAAGTCCACAGATTTGTCTTATGTGGTTCCTTTTAGGCAGCTATTGATTTCTCACACTGCTGGGTACTGCAGGGATAACGGATGGTTTTCATGATCTCTGTTGTCAGGATCTTACATTCTGTGGCAACATTTATGCAAGGAAGCATGTTTCATACCCACAAAAGTGAAATGCCAGAATGTGTAAAAAGGAGGCAATCTATTATTTTGATTTGAAGAATGAGGAAAGGATCCCTAGGAAAAATAGCAATTTAACAACCATTAGGGAATAAAAAGAATAAGTAAACAAAGAAAGGGATAATTCCAAAGTGAGTAAGAAAAACAAAAACACAGAGATGTGAAAGTGCAGGAGTTATTGCAGAGTTCAAGAAATAACAAACTGTTCTGTGGTTGTGGTTGGCGAGATGGACATTAGGGAGATGATGTTGGAAGAAGAAAACAAATGCCAGGGGAGCACAAATATCAGGTTCCAGACTGCAGCAGACCCCAAAGAGCATATCCTGTCCTGTTTTGAACAATGGCAGATTGTTTAAATAAACAGGTCACTTCCTGTGATGACTCTGTTGAAGAGTCACACCCTTTGAGATGATAAGATTCCAGCACCACTAAAAGCTAAATCAATTCCATTTTACTGATCTTCACAGCTAATGCCACCTTGTCTTCAAAGAGAAAAAATTAGCAACAATTAGACAAGAAATCAGCTTTCAAAAGGAGTAATCCACAGATCTACAGAAAAGAGGTAGTCCTGTGGACACTGCATTATGACTATCATATAAATTCTTTTTTTTTTGGTTTTTGGGCCACACCCCGCGGTGCTCAGGGGTTACTCCTGGCTGTCTGCTCAGAAATAGCCCCTGGCAGGCACAGGGGACCATATGGGACACCGTAACCAACCACCTTTGGTCCTGGATCAGCTGCTTGCAAGGCAAATGCCACTGTGCTACGCTGCTGTGCTATCTCTCCGCCCCCCCCCCTTTTTTTTTATCATATAAATTCTTCCAGGAAAATGAGTCCTGCAGAAAGTCTTTTCTTGGGCCAGGAAAAATAACTCAAAGGGTTCGAGTACATGCTTTGCATACATGAGACCAGGATTCAATTGTTACATCCCATTTAAGGA
>NC_064866.1:20697759-20845259 GCF_024139225.1 Suncus etruscus | reverse complement strand
GGTTGGGTTTCACACAACTGTACTCAGGGCTTACTCCAAGTTCACTTCTGGCAGTTTCTGCAAACCAATGGGCTATAACAAATCAAATCCATGTCAGTCAAGTAAATGCAAGGCAAGTGTCCTACCCACTGGACTATCAATCCAGTTGCTAAAACAGTTTTTTAAAATAAACTCTAAGACAGGGCCTATGCTATGTTGCTGATTGGGGTAATAAAAACAAAAGGTAGAAGAAAAGTATAAATTCACCCCATATAAACAAGTCTGAATCAGGGTCACACATGAAATAATCCAAACAAGACTGAGGATGAAAGGGTCATTTTTACCGAGTATGGAGACCACCCTAAGGTAGGGGAGTAAGGACAGACAGCTCGGGCTATCCTGAGTCAAGTCCCACCCAGGTTTACATGTAAAATAATCTCTGTTTGGGGGTAAAACCAAGTTATAAACAAATAGATGCAGAGGAACCAGGGATGATCTTTGATTTGGGTGGAACCATGTTGTGAACAATTAGATACATAGAAATTCTTGAATCTTACATTGTATTGACAAATCTTTTCAAATAAAAAACAACATTAACAATTTGATTTTTTTGCAGTGGAGTCATTCTGCTTAGAGCAAGCTAGATCTAACTTTGCTCCTTCCTTCCTCACCTTAAATCTCTACATCCAGAGCAGATACAGCAGTTTCCAATTCCATTCAGGGTTTATAACACCCCCCTCCCCCAATAGCTGGATGGAGAACTGCCACCCCTTTCCACCTAAGCATCCCTTGGGAGCCAGAACAGATGCCCAGAAAGGCCAAGTGACTAATTTAAAGCCAAGTAACTAACACACCTAAATCTCTGAATCCTTTTTCCAATTATTTTTTCACACCATCTCAGTTAAACCTATCAACACAGAGTCTTCAAGCCTGTGTTTAACTTTCAAAACTCTAATATAAGGATTTTACAGTTGGGCTGTGAAAGTACATGATAGAATCAGAGACAATCTGAGTGACCCTAAGAAGAATGATAACAACCCTTTCCATTTGCAGACGTGTTCACTATTAATAACCGCACTACATAAAAGATTATGTAGTTTATCGAGGCATTCACTCGCGTGAGTCACAAGACAAATATTTGGAACATGGAAGCACCATATATAGAAAGCAACCCACACATGTTGCTTGAAGAGCTGGCCTCATAACAGTAACCACTAGGTGGCAATAATCCCCAACAACAATGCTGTCGCTGGCTTAGAGGTCTTTTGCCCATCCAACCTATTGATTCTGGAGTTGCAATGGCCAAGAGTCACAACACATGGTTGTAGGGTTCTCACATTACAATTATGGTGCTTGTCTGGGGCTCACACTCAGCTGAGGGACTCACCCCTTGAGTTGAAATGCTAAGGATCATTCAGGCAGTGATGCTGTGGGTTAGCTTTGAGATCCAGGGCTATTAATATAAAATCTACATAATTCGGTGCCAGAGAAATAGCATGGAGGTAGGGCATTCGCCTTGCCTGCAGAAGGATGGTGGTTCAAATGCTAGCATCCCATATGGTCCCTTGTACCTTCCAGGAGCGATTTCTGAATATAGAGCCAGGAGTCACCCCTGAGCACTGCTGGGTGTGACCCAAAAACAAACAAACAAACAAAAAAACAAAAAAAACAATGATCCACATAATTCTTCATTCTCTATATTCTCCAATACTATAATAGCAAAGAATGCATTTACTTAAGTCAAAAATAGGATTTAGGTATTAAGGGATAGTTCAGCAGGGAGAGCACATATTTTTCATCCCAGAACCAGTTGGTCCTCCCAAAACTGACAGAGGAAACCCCAAGCACAGAGCTGGAAGTAGCCTGGAGCACAGCTAGATGTAGCTTCAAAGCAATAAAATAAAAAATGTCAGGGCTGAATAGAACTGTAGATTGCACACTCTTGCCTGTACACAGCAACCTTTTGTTTTTTGTTCTAAGTACCAGCACAGTCAGAGTGATTCCTGATTATAGGACCAAGACTTGTTCCTGAGCACAGATGGGTATAGCCCACAACACACACACACACACACACACACACACACACACACACACACAAAGAAATAAATTAAAATTAAATATCATGCATAAACAATGTAATTATAGACACCAGGAAACCATCATTGATGCAACGTTATTAGCTAAACTACTCATCGTGTTTGAAATTCATAGTCTCCCACTGCTGCAGTTTTTAGTCCAGTAAATCCATTTTGCATTTAGTTCTGTGAATATTTCATCTCCCAACTGGGATACATGGTAAATCCAAGACTTTTAATTACAAAATATACTTCGTGTGTCTCATGAGTAAAAAAAAAAAGTCTTCATCCTGCATTTTGACTTCACCATGTCCAATTCTCCTCTTTTGAAAAGTACATAACATTGGGCTAAGACCTTAAGAGTCTCATTTGAGCTCTCATTTGAGAGCATAATCACCTCCAATTTTTATCTCCAAGTAAAATCATAATCTGGAGTACTGAGGTTAGGGTTTCAACTTCTACATATTAATGGGGAAAAACAAGGAACAGTTTTAGTTCATAATATCAGTCTGGTGAGTGAGCGGTTGCAAGAAAATGAGGGAACATGTGAAAACACTTTTAGAATTGCAAAACACTTTTCTAACAGAAAGCCATGATTGATATATACCTTATTGCTACTCTTCCCCTAAACCAGTGCTTCTCAATTATTTCCTGTCATGCCCCCCAGGAAACAGAAAACATTTTTGTTCCCCCTGCGGGACTGTAAATAGTAACTTTATTTAAAAAACTTTAGGGGTAAGGTGTCTGCCTTGCAAGTGCTAGCCAAGGAAAGATCGCGACCGCGGTTCGATCCCCCGCCGTCCCATATGGTCCCCCGAAGCCAAGGGCAATTTCTGAGTGCTTAGCCTGGAGTAACCCCTGAGCATCAAACTGGTGTGGCCTGAAAAACCAAAAATAAAAAAACAAAAACAACAAAACAAAAACAAAAACAAAACAACTTTAACCTGCAAAACAAAAATATATAAAATAATTGCAGCTGATTTTTTAATCAAAGGTGATGTCTGGATTAATGGCTACAATGAGCACGTTTTGCAATGCATAGCTTTTCTAAGTGGGGTTTGAAGCAGGACACAGCAACTCTCAGCTACAGAGACATACAGAGACATAAACACGGGGCTTAGCTTATTATGACAGTGCTTGCCAAGGTCAAAAGCGTCCCCCTTTATGGAGCCTCTCACCCCCTACTATTTGAGAAGCACTGCCCTAAACTTGTATTAATGTAAATTGATTAAGTATTCTCTTACAACTCTGATAGTTCAATGAATTTTACTATTGTTTTCATGGCTATCACAAAACTCTGGAAGGCAGTCCTAAACCTAGCTAATCTCTGCAGAAATTCTCATTGTCTCAGATCCTTGTTTTGCTTGCTTTGGGGTGTGGTCATACTTGAAGTGCTCAGGGGTTAGTGCTGGCTCTGCACTAGGGGAATTTATTTTTTATAATTATCTTTATTTAAACATCTTGATTACAAACATGGTTGTAGTTGGGTTTCAGTCATAAAAAAAGAACACCCTCCTTCACTAGTGCAACATTCCCACCACCAATGCCCCATCTCCTTCTTCCCCCATGCCCTGCCTGCGTTCAAGATAGGCATTCTACTTCTCTCACTCATTGGAAATTATTCCTGGTGGACTCTGGGCACCAAATAGGATACCTAGGATAGGCCACATGTAAGGCCTTATCTGCTGTATTTTTCCTTCATCCCTTTTTGTCTGGGTTTTATTGTTTTGCAGAAGAGTTTTTTGTATCAGCTACCTTCACAGAAGCCCTTCAAAGCATCTCCTTTCCTCTGAGAGGAAACCCCCCTGCCATCTAGCACCTAATTTCTCCAGCCACCAGCTGCATGGCCTTGGGCAGCATTTTATCTCAATTCCAAGGCTGAAAAAAAAAAAATGAAAAGAGGTAAGGGGGGGTTTAACTCTCACAAGCAGCCTGAGAAGATAAAGAAATGAATCTCTATAGTGCATTTGGATAACATAAAATAGGTGAGCTTTCTAGAGCTAGCATCAGAGTACACACCTGGTAGGAAGCGAATCTTTTCATAAACAAACTGTCTTCCTAAAGGAGACAAAATTTAATAAATAGGCCCATTTTAATAGCCTGCCGAAGTGAGAAAAGGGCAAAGCCTTCTCTATAATTGAGCTAGTGGGAAAGAGGAATGAGCTCTTCCCACAAAGGTTTTGCTTATCAGAGGCTAACAGCACTGGGAGAAAACCTGACCTTCCAAATACCCTGCCAGCCTTTGGATAAGAGAGAGGGGCCAGAAGTTCTCGCAGAGCTGCTGCATATTCTTTAGCCTCAGATATCCTTTGATTCCTTTAAGGTTTCCACAGTCCAAATGAGGGCAAGGGGCAGGGAGTGGAGAGGAAATAAATTTAACTGCTTTCCCTACCAGGAAAACCCATTGCTATTCACCAGGTTGTCCATATTCTTTTTTTTTTGGATCACACCCAGTGGTGCCCAGGGGTTACTCCTGGCTCTGCACTCAGATATCACTCCTGGCAGGCATGAGGAACCGTATGCAATGCTGGAATTTGAACCAACATCTGTCCTGAATCCACTGAGTGGAAGCAAACACCCTACAGCTGTGTTATTTCTCTGGCCCCATCAGTTCTTTTCTTAAAGATGTGCTTGAAAACCTTTCAGAATTGTGAACGCTTGAATTACTAAAGCCCATTTCCAAAAGGCCTCTCAAATTAGTTCTGTATTCAATAGCACATAATCTCTGGGCAAGAAGGAATTTCTCAGAGAAGACATGCAGATGAGAACAGGCATTAAAAAAAAGTGTTCATCAACACTTATTATCAGGGAAATGCAAATCAAAACCACAATAATTTATCTCATTATCAGAATGACCTGTATCAAAAAGAGCAGAAACAACAAGCATGGCAGAGATGACGAGAAAAGAGCCTTCATTTACTGTTGGTGGGAAAGTTGTCTGTTTCAATCTTTATGGGAAATAGTATAGAGCCTTTTCAAAAAAATCGAAAATTGAATGCCCTTTTCACCCAGCTATTTTATCTGTTGGCATCTATTCCAAGAACACTCAAACATTTATTCAAAAAAGATAAATAATATTTTTGTGTTTTTAACACCATTTAACAATAACCAAAGTGATCAAGGAGAAATTAGTTAATAAAGAAATTGAGATACATACATACACACGTACATTATGGAATATCCAGCTATAGGAAAAAATAAAATTGGGGCTGACACAGTAGCACAGTAGGTAGGGTGCTTGCACATTGCTGACTAGGTTCAATCCCCAGCACCTCATATGATCCCCCAAGTCTGCCAGGAGTCATCCCTAAGCATAAAACCAGGAGTAAGGCCTGAGTACTGCCATATGTATCCAAAGACCAAAAATAAATGAACAAACGAAAAGAAACCCTGTTCTTCCAATTTCAGCATTTGAGGAGTTTTGGTTATAATGCAGACATGGCCAAGTTTAAGAACCAAACCGAGCACAATGGCATAGAATTGGCATTGAGAAACCCCAGTTATGAAGATTTGAGTCTTGTTAAGAGGCACACCTCAAATTCCTATAAAACCTGAGTTTTGCCAAGAAGCATAAGAACAGTCTGAAGAAAATGGAGGTCAATAATTCCAAGGCTGTGAGTTTCCAAATCACACTTGGTAAAGCCCAAGTAAGCCAAGCCCATAGTCTCAAAGGACAACAGTCAAAAGCTTACATCACAAAGAATGAGAACAAGCAGTGTTGGCAGGGATGTGGAGAGAAAGGAACTCTTATCCACTGCTGGTGGGAATGCCATCTACTCCAACCTTTATGGAAAGCGATATGGAGATTCCTCCAAAAGCTAGAAGTTGAGCTCCCATATGATCCACCTATACCACTCCTAGGGAGATACCCTAGGAACACAAAAATACAGTTCAAAAAATCCCTTCCTCATACCTATATTCATTGCAGCGTTATTTACAATAGCCAGACTCTGGAAACAACCAAGATGTCCTTCAACAGAGGAATGGCTAAAGAAACTGTGGTACATATACACAATGGAATATTATGCAGCTGTCAGGACAGATGAAGTCATGATATTTTCCTATACATGGATGTACATGGAATCTATTATGCTGAGTGAAATACATCAGAGAGAAAGAGAGAAAAACGCAGAATAGTTTTACTCATATGTGTGTTTTAAGAAAAGTAAAAGACATTCTTGCAATAATTTTCAGAGACAAAAGAGAGGAGGGCTAGAAGTTCCAGTCCACTACATGAAGCTCACCAAAAGAGTGGTGAGTGCAGTTAGAGAAATAACTACATTGAGAATTATCATAACAATGTGAATAAATGAGGGAAGTAGAAAGCCTGTCTAGAGCAGGGTGGGGAGGAAGGAGATTTGGGACATTGCAGATGGGAATGTTGCACTGGTGAAGGGGATTGTTCTTTACATGACTGAAACCCAACCACAATTATGTTTGTAATCAAGGTGTTTAAATAAAGATATTAAAAAAAAAAAAAAAGCTTAGTCAACTTGAAGATATGACTCATTCCAGGCTTGGAAAGAAGGCTCTTTCCCAGTTTTCAGGATCCACCAGTCAAAGACCATGTTCAAACCAAGATGCAGGCTGGCAGCTGCAGTTTTAATAGCAGCTCAAGCTCCCCTATGTTGTCCAGGATCCACCAAGCCTCTATATAAGGCTCCTGTCTGCCAGTGTGGGGTGGAAAGATGGGTGTTTGGGTGTTAGCCCTGGGTGCTCCTGTGTTACTCATGCAAATAAAACTGAGGTCAGTGGCAGGAAGGCAGTGACAGCAGGAGAAGATGAACCTTTCTTTTCTTACAACTTGGAAAGCACTAAAAGGTGTCGAGTGCAAATAAATAGGTCAGAGGGAGGGCAAATGGTCTCACACATCTGTAGTGTCTAGTAAAATAAAGCAAGGGACTGGATGGTATTTCATAAAAACAAAGCATTGGGCTTTGACAACAGAAAGAGGTTAGCAGAAAGAGGATAGGGATGAAGGGTGGGAATTGGCAACTAGAAGTGATAGAAAGGCAAAGGTGAAATCTTCAGTGCTTAGCTAGAGGAATAGTAAAGTTGTACATTAAATGTACATATATTATTTTGTTCTTAAAACTTTTTTTTAACTAAAACAATCACTCTACCCATGACTTGTTTTCCCAGAAAGCATTGACACTGTGGATTTGGAAACCCTCTCCAAACCATTTCCTTCTCTTCAGAGCCCCATTCTCACCTTACATGAATATCTCCATAATGCATCCTGCATTTTCCAGACAAACCCTGCCCAGTTTTTCTCGCATATGCACATTTTAAAGCTGAAACTCGATTTCGACAAATCCTGCCTCTGTTCTCACCTCCTTCTTCTTTGAAGTTCCTGCTTAGTTTCTGCAGTTATTCACCACAGAGACAACTAGTTCAATGGGATGGAGCAAGGGCAAAACAACTTGGGGAATTGAGTTAATTGCACAGTGGGTCACTGAACAGCTTAGAGGGTGTGGAGGACACGTATGTGTCATCTAGCCAAAAGCTCATGCATAACTCATGCATGGGTTATAATCAACTTTGTACCCACAGAGTTCTGTATAATATACTCTGCATCTGCAGATTCAGCCAACCTATGACTGGCAGAATCTGTGAATGCAGAACCATGGCTTAAAAAATACCCTGAGTAAACATGGACCTGTGCAATTTAAACTTGTGCTATTCCAGGCTCTCCCGCATGCCATTTTGAAGTAAGCCTCTGGGCCTGTTTGGGCAATGATGTATAATTTCAGTGACCCTGGACTTGAGAAGCAAGAGGAAGAGAAAGCTGGAGACGGAGCAAAGATTGCCACTACAAAGGCTGAGCTCCCATATGCAGTTTGGACTTAATCCAGGAGACAGTAAGAGCTACCACAGAAGCATTTTAAACAGACCAGAGTCACTATCAGGTTTGTATGTTAACAAAGGGCCTTCAGCCAAGGACTGAAGAAATGGATTGGAGGAAAAGACTGGCAGGAGGGAGATTATCTAAGAGACTGTTGCATTCCTGCAGAGTTGGCCAGAGAAGGAAGAAGGAAATGATGGTGAGAAGATCTCAAGTGTTCTGGACCAGGTCAACTCTCTGAATGTTTTTTACTAATCTTCAAGGCAATGTACATATTGTTTCAAAAGGTAAATTCCAAGTTGTTCTTCCTTCATCATGAAAGTCTTCCTCAGACTGGAGAGAGGGAGCTCAAAAGGCTGAGCATATGCCCATGTTCTTCTTGTAGATTTGGTTGGATATTGGATTCCCTAAACTACATGGTTCTCCAAGTCTGAAAAGACCTTTAAGCATAGAGCTAGGAGTGACACAAAAAGTTAGAAAAAAAAAGTTCTGTTTTATCTTATGTAGTGAGTGATAGGATTTATTGAATTAAACACAGGTCTTGGGGCCAGAGTACAGTACAGACTCGCAGTGGTCCTCAAACTATGGCCCATGGGCCACATATTGTGTTTGTATCTGTTTTGTTTCTTCATTGTAAAATAAGATATATGCAGTGTGCATAAGAATTCGTTCATAAGTTTTGTTTTTACTATAGTCAGACCCTCCAATGGTCTGAGGGACAGTGAACTGGCCACCTGTTTAAAAAGTTTGAGGACCCCTGGTACAAAGGATGCCTTCCTTTCATTGAGTCAACTCAGGTTCAATCCCTGGCACCCCATACCATTGCAGGGGTCCTCCCAGGAGCAATACCTGAGCATAGAGTCAGGAGTAATTCCTGAGCACTGCTGGGTGTGTTTCCAAAGCAAAAATAAAACAGGGGCCCGGAGAGATAGCATGGAGGTAAGGCGTTTGCCTTTCATGCAGAAGAACAGTGGTTCCAATCCCATGTGTGCCTGCCAGGGGCGATTTCTGGGCATAGAGCCAGGAGTAACCCCTGAGCACTGCCGGATGTGACCCAAAAAACAAACCAAAACAAACAAACAAGCAAAAAAGCCTTGGGGGTGTAGCATTACAGCTCTTGGCAAACTGGGATATTTTGTCCCCAAAGTAGCATTGCTAGTGACTGAACAAGAACTTGGTGTCTTGTTTTCTTTGTTTGTTTGTTTGTTTGAAGGAGAAGGAGGAGGGAGACACACCTGACCATGCTAAGAGCTCACTCCAGCTCCAAACACCTAGCCCAATACCATCTCAATGCACACAAAGTATGTTAGCCAAAGAACGACTCTTCATTAGTCTCCTTTCGACACATTGCTTGTCTCCTATAAACCTTCCCCTTCAGACAGAAAGATCTTGTTTGTCAAAATGTCAAACAGAAGAAAGAGTACAGGGAAACACTATTTTGCATAAGGAAAGAGTCCTTTCATTAACTCCTACATAGGAATAAACATGGGTAATAATTTCAACCAAGAAATTAACGAAACAGTCTGTGATTATCTAGACAATAACCTGAAATCAAAAGTGATTGTGAATGGGCCACTAAGTCAATCAACATATACTCTCTGCCCCTGGAATAATTTAAAGTTGACTGCACATATGAATATTCAATACATGGAAATTTTTAAATTCTAGTATTAAATAATCATAAGGGGGCTTGAGAGACCCGGAGTGGTCAGTATATAGCTTTATTTCCTTCTATCTCCCTTTCGTTGTTGTTGCAATGATAATGGATTGTGGGGCTCACAAGAGTGACCAATTTGGCACCAGCGCTTGCACATTCACCACAGTGCCTGCTGGAGGTCTCGTTTTCAGTGCTTACAGCCTTTCTGTGGTGGACTGCAGACTGCATACCCTTGTAGCATTCACAGAAGGGTTCAGAACAGCAGGGATCATGCTGTGAACAGTGAGGAGTCTCGGGAACCTAACTCAAGGCTGCACATCTACAAGACAGCCACTTTCTGTCACTAAACTCTACAAAGTAAGCTTGGCCACATCAACTCTATCTCAGAAATACAATGGGTGCTATTTTTTTTACCATCCTCCAGATGCAGGTGAGGCAAACCCAGAGTTAATGCTTTATAGTATTAAACCAGCAAAGGAAAAAAGAAAGGAGAGGAGAGAAGAGGAGAGGGGAGGAGAGGAGCGGGGAGGGGAAGGGAGAGGAGAAGGAGGGGAGGAGAGGAGAGGGGAGGGGAGGGGAGATGAGGAGAGGGGAGGGGAGGGGAGGAGAGGGGAGGGAAGGAGGGGGGAGGGGAGGGGAGGGAAGGAGAGGGGGAGGGGAGGGGAGGGGAGGGGAGGAGAGGGGAGGAGAGAAGAGGGGAGGGGAGGAGAGGGGAGGAGAAGGAGGGGAGGGGAGGAAGGGGAGGAGAGGGGGAGGGGAGGAGAAGGAGAAGGAGGGGAGGGGAGGGAGGGGAGGAGAGGGGGAGGGGAGGGGAATGGGAGGGGAGGGAAATGGGAGGGGAGGGGAAGGAAGGAAGGAAGGAAGGAAGGAAGGAAGGAAGGAAGGAAGGAAGGAAGGAAGGAAGGAAGGAAGGAAGGAAGGAAGGAAGGAAGGAAGGAAGGAAGGAAGGAAGGAAGGAAGGAAGAGGATTGGTGGAGATTAGCTCCCTAACTGAACCTGGAAAATTGAAAGTTGAAAGAGGCCAAGTATCAGTCCCACCAATGCACAGCCAGTTTCCTGTACAAACTACATGCCCGTTCAAACTTAGCAGCATGAGCTTGCCTGTCAATTAAGTTTAATTCTCTTCCAAGCTGTGTACTGCCTTTCTTTGGACTTATTTCCTTTGTTACCTTAAAACTTTGGGATTCCCAAAATTTAACTACACGATAGGATAGTATTTGTATGCTCCCTACTTCAAACTTTTGTTTGTTTGTTTGTTTTGGGTCACACCCGGCAGCACTCAGGGGTTACTCCTGGCTCTATGCTCAGAAATTGCTCCTGACAGGCTCAGGGGACCATATGAGATGCCGAGATTCGAACCACTGTCCTTCTGCATGCAAGGCAAACACCTTACCTCCGTGCTATCTCTCCGCCCCCCCAACTTTAATATTTTTCATCTGATTAATATCTTCTGATGATTCATCCTTCATTCATCAAGCGTCTGTACCTGTAATGTGTCAGGCACTGAACACTCAGGAAAATGATGGGACACTTGGAGGGGACAAGAATTCCTAGGCAGTAAAGGAGAAGGCAGTAGAAAAACCATTTCTGAAAACGTGACCAGCGTCACATATTCAGGACAACATGCTCCAATACCTACAAATTAGTTTAGAAAATGGGAGGCAGGAAGGCTCTTAAGGAGTTGGCAGATTGGAGTCTGGATAGTTCGGTACTTTTCCAGGAAGTCTTCTCTGGTTGATCCCTAGAGAAACAATAGCTTTTGCCCTCTCCCTTTGGATAAACATAAAGCAATCAAAGCTTTCTCTGCTCACTTTTATTTTGAGATTTACACTGCTTTTCCACCGAGAAAGATATTTTAACCCCTAACTGCATTTTCTTTTACATCTTTTGTGTGTTTGTGTGTGTGTGTGTGTGTGTGTGCGCGCGCGTGTCTAAAACCTACATGTGATCCATGTCAGTGTTTACTAGCAGCAACCGCTGGGAAGGGTGGAGTACTTAGGGTTTCCTGTGACCCAGGAAGAAGAGAAAATAAGAGTTTATCACTTCTTTGCTATGATAAAGCCACTGTGTGTTTCCTTTGATGTCTGGTTAACCTATCTTAACGTAGCATCAAATACATGGCTCTTCTATGCAGGCTCTATTTACTAAGAGACTAGAATCTTTTACGCTAGGGATAAGGCTGCCAGTGGCAGAAAGAGGCTAAACCAAAGAATGGTTTGATTTACCAAGTACTAAGAATAATGCTAGGGATTAAATCCAGGGACTCACACATGCAAGGCGTGTACTAAGTTACTGATTTACATCCTCAACCCCTTCAAAACAGTTTATAGAAAACTGAAAGGGTGAGAGAAGCAAGGAAGCCAGAGAAGGTGCTTCTTAGGACTTCTGGAACCAGAGACAGGAAAATGGCCTTGAACAATGATATGTATAAAAGTACCAAGACAATTGAACTCACTGAAGATTTTCAGTGTTCCTTGTAAGATGACCTCATTTGATCCCCACAAATCTATACAGTATATCTTATTATCCTCTCTCTTTTACAGATGGCAAACTATATTTTAAGAGACTTCACAAGACTCCCAAGGTCAAAAGCTGATCTGATTCTAAACCCAAGTGTTGGTCGCCTTTCAATATTGCCTTTTACTTGCTTGTTCCTTATTCCGAAAACACTTTTATTGGGGGATTTGGTTTGGGAGCCATACGAATTGAGGCTTAAGGAGTTACTCTTAACTCTGCCCTCAGGAATTATTCTGGCAGTGCTTAGGGTACCATGTGGAATACTGGGGATTGAACCTGGTAGACCGCATGCAAGGCAAGCACACGACCCCATTGGCCTCTCAATAAAGTCCTCTTATTTTTTTGCTTTGGGGGCCACACCCAACAGTGAATACTCAGGGGTTACTCCTGACTCTGTGCTCATAAATCACTCCTAACAGGCTTGGGAAACCATATGAGATGCCATGGATCAAACCCGGGTTCATCCTGGGTTGGCTGTATGCAAGGCAAACACCCTACTGCTATGTTTTTTTTTGTTTGTTTGTTTGGTTGGTTTTTTTTTTGTTTGTTTGATTTTTGGGCCACACCCGGCGGTGCTCAGGGGTTACTCCTGGCTCTGTGCTCATAAATCACTCCTAACAGGCTTGGGAAACCATATGAGATGCCAGGGATCAAACCCGGGTTCATCCTGGGTTGGCTGTATGCAAGGCAAACACCCTACTGCTATGTTTTTTTTTTGTTTGGTTTGTTTGGTTGGTTTTTTTTTTGTTTGTTTGATTTTTGGGCCATGCTCATTACTCCTGGCTGTCTGCTCAGAAATAGTTCCTGGCAGGCACGGGGGACCATATGGGACACCGGGATTCAAACCAACCACCTTAGGTCCTGGATCGGCTGCTTGCAAGGCAAATGCCTCTGTGCTCTCTCCGGGCCCAACCTACTGCTATGTTATCACTCCAGTTCCTCAGTAAAGGCTTCTGAATACCCATTGTTCCTGACACTTAATCTAGAGATACACCGGACAGGGTGAAATGTCTCTGCCTCAAATTTCTTTTTTTTTTTTACATTTTATGTATTTATTTATATTTTTATTTTTTTTTAGAATTTTTTACATTTATTCTATTTCATTAAAATGTGTAAATTGTTACTTTTTTCGGCTTTTTTTCTTTCCATATTATTATTATTTTACCCTTTACTAGTACAACATTCTCATCACCAATGTCCCAAGTGTCCCTCCTTCCCACCCCACACCAGCCTGTACTCAAATTTCATACAACACAGAGAAGGTTAACAAATATTAAATGCTATTTAAAAAAAGATACAGAGCATTCTATAACAAGAGAAGTGCAAGGGAAATGTGCTGAGATAGATGGTCTGGGAAGACCCCTGAGGAAGGAAGCTGACTGGTCAGGAATAGGATCTGATGCAATGCCTTCAGAAAGGGGCAATTCACAAAGCATAAAGGATGTGACTGAAGCAGCCAAGAGACCATTGGAAGAATCAGGGAGAGACCAAATCTCAGCGCTGTCTTTTATAAGGAAAGTAGAGTTCATAGAAAGTTTGAAATAGACCAGATCGTGGTCACATTGCAATCAAATGAGTCAGAATTATCTTCTAAACTAAATGACTGACACATAGGATGTCAAACAGAAATGGCTGATTTACTTATTAAAAAAGGAGGGAACGGGCCCGGAGAGATAGCAAAGTGGCATTTGCCTTACAAGCAGCCAATCCAGGACCAAAGGTGACTGGTTCGAATCCCAGTGTCCCATATGGTCCCCCGTGCCTGCCAGGAGCTATTTCTGATCATGAAGCCAAGAGTAACCCCTGAGCACCACTGGGTTGTGCCCCCCCCCCAAAAAAAAGGAGGAACATATATCTAATATGTTCCCTCCTTCAGATATATGATCACTAAGTAGTAAGCTAAACACAGAAGGGACCACTTATTCTAGCAGCTCGAGGGGTGAGGGTGGGGGCTAGGGGAGGCAGAATGGGAATGGGGGTGGAGGGAGGGCAATTTTGGTGATGGGTATTCCCCTGATTCAAAGTTAATATGTACCTAAAATACTACTGTAAAAGATATATAAGCCAATATGGTCAAAATAAAAATTAAATATAAAAAAACCAAAATAAAATAAAATATAAATAATAAAAAAGGAGGAAAAAAACTAAAAAAAAAAGGAGGGAACACAAGACTGTGGTGTCAAAATGCCATTATCAAATCTATCATTAGCTGGATGACTGTGGGCAACCTTTCTGTGTCTCAGTTTCCTTATCTAGAAAATAAAGAAGCTGAAAGTACCCTCCCTCAGAGGGTCTTCATAAGAATTCAAGTTATGACTTAAAGTTAAGTTATGACTTAAAAGCTCTTAAAATAATGCTTATTATATATTAACACATGTAGATATGTAGCTGTGCATATGTGTTCATATATATATATGAACACACACATATATACAACATGCTTGCTAAAGATAAATTAATCTATGCCTACATATAAATTTAGATAAATATATTGTTTTGTACACAAAAATATAATATAAAAGCATGCTTTTCTTTTAGATGGGGTGCTTTATGGCTTCCACAATGGTCCTCAGGGGCAAGTCCTGGTTCTGTGCTCAGAAGTGACCCCTGGAGGCCTGGAGCTGCTCAGGGGACCAAATATGGTGCCAGGGACTGAGCTGTGGCTGGCCACATGCAAGGCAAGTATCTGTACTAGCTAACATTTTTTTCCGTTATTTTTTGTTTTGTTTTGTTTTGTTTTGTTTTTTGAGGGTGAGGGGTCATATCCGGCAGTGCTAAGGGGTTACTCCTGGCTCTATGCTCAGAAATCACTCCTGGCAGACTCAGAGGACCATATGGGATGCGGGGATTTGAACCACTGACCTTCTGCATGCAAGGCAAATGCCTTACCTCCATGCTATCTCTCTGGCCCTCTATTCTTGACTTTTTCTGCCACTTAAATTAGTAACTCTTCCTTCCTAAGTAACTCAGTCACGTAAAATTTGTGTGGGATGTGGAGAGGGGCATGATTTAGTCTTTATTTTATAAAATAATCATATCAAACTTTATTCACATTTTTCTCAGACAACTCTAACTTGTGGAAATTCCTTCAAGATAACTGATTCAAGACTAATTCATCGCTTAAATGGTGCTATCCTTGGGGCAGATGTACCTTAATTTATTCAGCAGTTCCATAATACATGGACTTTCATTTGTTCACAGTCCTTGCACCACTATTAACATTGCTTCAGTAAGCACTACTGTTCAAATGTCCTTAGACATTGGTGCTTTCACCTCTATAGGACAGATTCCTAAAAATGGGATTGCTAGTCTGCAGGACCAAGAGTCATTACTTGTTATATAGACATGGGAGAATGATTGCTTGTTTTAAAAATAGATGTAATTTTCATTTCTTTCCACAAAGGTATATGAGTGGGGGGCCCAAGAGATGGCATAGAGGTGGGGTATGTGCCTTGCATGCAGAAGGATGGTGGTTCGAATCCCGGCATTTCATATGGTCCCTGAGCCTGCCAGGAGCGACTTCTGAGCTTAGAGGAGTAGTCCCTGAGCACTGCCGGGTGTGAAACCAAACCAAAACAAAACAAAATAAAACAAACAAAAAAAGGTATGTGAGTGCTGATTTATCAACAACTATGGCAAAAATAGCACATTTTTGCCAGTTTGAATGGATGCAAAAATAGCTATAATTTGTGAAAGGTTAGATTTGGTTTGATAAAATACTTAGATTAGAAGTCTGTGATTTGATGAGATTTTTTTGTTTGTTTTTGGGCCATACCCGTTTGACGCTCAGGGGTTACTCCTGGCTATGCGCTCAGAAATCGCTCCTGGCTTGGAGGGACCATATGGGACGCCAGGGGAACGAACCACGGTCCGGTCCGTCCTACGCTAGCGCTTGCAAGGCAGACACCTTACCACTAGCACCACCTTCCCGGCCTCAATTTGATGAGATTTGATAATGCTTACAGCTTCTCAATAAAACCATAAACAAGATAGACTGTTTTCAACATTTAAGAAAATCTCTCTTCCACCTAAACTTCACCTCCAAAAGAAATCATTAATTTTATTGTCACTGACAGTTACCTTTGCAAGCAATTAAATGTCAGATAAATTAAATTATATTAAATGTGCTTTTTAGTACCTGGATTCTTTGGCTGATAGTAATTCTGATATTTTCCCAAAGAGTATTATATATATGAGTATTATATATATATGTGTATGTATTTACATATATATCAGTTTACACAATGATTTTTCTTGGTTAAATACAATATAGTCTACAGCTCTTATATGGTCAATTTGATGAATTTTGAGTGGGGGGAGTTGGGCCACACTCAGTGGCACTCAGGGGTTACTCCTGGCTCTGTTCTCAGAAATCGCTTGTGGCAGGCTTGGGGAACCATGTGGGATGCCAGGATTCCAACCAGTGTCTGTCCTGTGTTGGCCATGTGCAAAGCAAATGCCCTGCCACTGTGCTATCACTCCGGCCCCCAAATTTGATGAGTTTTAACAATTATATCTTTTAACCACCTTGTAAAACACATTCATGTTCCCTTAATTTTCTCTTATTCCTTGATCAATTCCCACCCCACCTCACTTTTTCCAAAAGTAATCAGTTGCCACTACCATTTATTATTTAGAATGTTTTAATACTTCATACAAATGGAATCATAGAGTATTCTTTTTTCTTGGTTTCTTACACTTAAAATATCATTATTTTAAAAATCCATTTGTATTATTTAAGGTAATAGTAGTTTATTCCTTTTATTAATGCTGGTAATATATGTATTTATCTATTATACATACTTAACAATATGTTATACATTCCCTACTTACTAGGCATTTGTGCTACTTTTTTTTTCTTTCTTCCTTCCTTCCTTGGAGGAAAAAAAAAACTGAGCGGAGGAGGTTAAAGATGTGAAATAACAGGGCACAGGGGCCAAGCGAACTCAGGTGCATTGGTGATGTTAAGGACAGAACTATACATCTAATGCACAAAGTCAACAACATTGAAATCATTAGATCCAAACTTTAACAAACTCTTAAATGTCCTGGTTATTATGTCAGGCTAAGGCGTGGGAATGGTGGTGGCATGAAATGGACTTTGGGAATATTGGTGGAAGGACGTTGACATTGGAGATAAGATTGGTGCTGAAACACCATATGTCTGAAACTCAACTATAATAACTTTGTAAACTATAATTATTTAAATATATTTTTAAAACTTAAAATTGTAAAATTTAAAAATTAATTTTTGGGGGGCCCACATTCGGTGACGCTCTAGAAATTGCTATGCACTCAGAAATTGCTCCTGGCTTGGGGACCATATGGGATGCCAGAGAATTGAACTGCAGTCTGTCCTAGGTCAGTGCCTGCAAGGCAAATGTCCTACTGTTTGTGCCTCTGCTCCGGCCCTCAAAATTTTTATTTTATTTTATTTTTTTTGGTTTTTGGGCCACACCCGTTTGACGCTCAGGGGTTACTCCTGGCTATGTGCTCAGAAATCAAGCCTGGCTTGGGGGAATCATATGGGACACTGGGGGATTGAACCATGGTCCGTCCTACGCTAGCGCTTGCAAGGCAGACACCTTACCTCTAGCGCCACCTTCCCAGCCCCAAAATTATTTTTTTAATTTAAATCGTGCTTATTTCTGTGCTTACAGAAATGCTTCGTGAGGCATTTTACTTTTAGTTTTACATCAAGTACTTGTTTCTCCACCCTGAAGTAATAACTCTATGGTGAAGTAGGGATTAATAGTCTTCAAATACATATTTATATAACTTTCCACTCTATGTTAAAGACCATTTACTCTCTTGATTAGAATTATCATGATGTCCTTTTATTAGACATATATGTATGGAAACATTTTTCTATTCCATGCCTGTTTGTTCATATTTATGCTAATATCACACTCAGTTACTATTGTTGCATAATAAGTCTTAATGTCAAGTACTCTGAGTATTCTTTTTTGCCAAAATTTTTGGTTATTTAGCATTCATTTCCTTTTAAAATTTAAAACCAACATGCCAATTTCCAAAGCATCAGTTTAGATTTTGATGGGCATTATTAGTCTAATCATCATTCTAAATTTTCAAGATGTTTTTGTTAGATTTAGATGTATTCCATGTTAAGTGGTTTTTTGTTTGTTTGTTTGTTTGTTTGTTTGTTTAGTTTTTCGGGCCACACCTGTTTGATGCTCAGGGGTTATTCCTGGCTACATGCTCAGAAATTGCCCCTGGCTTGGGGGGACCATATGGGACACCAAGGGATCGAACCGTGGTCCTTTCCTTGGCTAGTGCTTGCAAGGCAGACACCTTACCTCTAGCGCCACCTTGCCTGCCACTTCCATGTTAAGTTTTGATAGAACACATCTTTGAATCTCTCTGGGTCATGATTCCTTAGACACAAAGTGAATGATTTAATACATTTCTTTTCTTTTTTTCTTTTCTTTTCTTTTTTTTTTTGTGGTTTTTGGGTCACACCCGGCAGTGCTTAGGGGTTAATCCTGGCTCTAGGCTCAGAAATTGCTCCTGGTAGGCACGAGGGTCCATATGAGACCCCGGGATTCGAACCGATGACCTCCTGCACGAAAGGCAGGTAAGCTTCATGCTATCTCTCTGGCCCCTGATTTAATACATTTGTAACAGCTCTTCTTACTGGAAAGATTTTCCTTTCTACACTATCTTTCAAGAGATATCCTAAAATGCAAACCTTTGTACCCTTCTTTCAACCAACACTAGTTGCAGGCAGTTCTTGGGAAAAGGGTATAATTTTCTACTGAGGCAATACTCCAGGCTAGAATTCAACTGTTGAGTTGCCAATGGCTCGGATAGAAGAATGAATTTCTTTTTCTAGATAGTGATCCACTGCGCATACAGATAGGATCCATTTGCATATCAAAAATAAATTTAGTCCCTAGATACAGAAGAAGTAACAGAAGAAAAGGCAAAGAAGAAAGAGAAAATAACTTAGCACCTACCCCAACATTAGGAGCTAGGTATAGGAGAAAACCTTTTTCTCTTTATATATAAATATATATATATACATCTATATGTATATATATACATATTTTAAAAGAAAAGAGTAATAAGACAGAATTGAACTCAAGAAAATAATATCATGGAACTCAGGGAAGAAGACATGAGACTTAAGTATAAGACACAACATTCCATTGCTTTGTCAGCATAGAGGTCTTTGGTTAACTTTGATCAAAGTTATTTTAGAACTACTGGTGACATAATTCAGATGAATATATATTAAAGAATAATATTATTTTTAGGCAGAAAGATGAGATAGCATACTAACAAAACTTTTTCTTTTTAGTTGTACTAGGATTGAATATAAACTAGTTGGAGAGACTAATTCAAAGGAGAGAAGGACTCATCAGAAGCTATAGCATTATTTTAATTTGTGGTTGCTCTTTAATTTGATAGCAACTAGAGTTGCTGGAATGCAGCTCAAGAATGGAATGCCTAGAAGCAGTTAGAGAAAGAAGGAAGAAGACAAAGGACCAAATCTAGTAGGCAAAGGTGCTGGATCCCACAGTAAAGAGAAAAGCTTAGTCATTGGTGAAACCAAAACCACGAGAAAAGAGGAAAAGGAAGGACTGGAGCAGAATAACTGGTTCAGTGTTAGTAAAACTTAACATTGCCAAAGCCTTTTATTTTCTTGGTGCATTAAGTTGCCTTCATGACCAAAGCACTTCTATGTATCCTATAAACTGCATCACAACCCAACACTCTGTTTCTGATCATTACACAAGAATAGAGAAAAGATTTGTGGTTCTGGGGCTGGAGTAATAGTACAGCGGTAGGGTGTTTGCCTTGCATGCTCCCGACTGGGACAGACCCAGGTTCCATCCCCAGCATCCCATATGGTCCTCAAAGCCTGCCAGGAGTGATTTCTGAGAGCAGAGCTAGGAGTAATCCCTGAGAGCCGCTGGGTGTGGCCAAAAAAAAAAAAAGAAGGTGTGGTCCTGCAGAGCTGATAGTCACTTGGCATAGATTGCTTTGCTTTTTTAACTTTTCTTTTCCTCTTCCATTTACAGTCATTATGCCAGCTTTCAAATTGATAAACAGAGAATGAGGCTGAAGGTCAAAAGGTGATGCGATTTTAATCTGACTCATTGGCACGATCAGCTGTGCTTCCTCATGATAGACAGGAAATCCTGGGGTGAACTAGCCATCAAGGGCACATCTGGGGAAGCCAAGAGGAAAAGCAGAAGAGGGAGGGGCCTTGTATCAAGGAAGGGAGGGTCTTATCTCTATTCTCTAGGCTAAAATTGCATCATCATTTCTTTAGCCCAAACCTATGTACGTATTTATATGTATATATTCAGTTTCTGCCACTTCTTTCCTTTTCATGCTCTGTTGTTTTTATAATCTCTTTTCTCACTTAGAATTACTATTATATTGGGGTCTGAGGTACTGAGGTAAGGCATTTTCCTTGCATGCGGCCTACACAGGATGGACCCCGGTTAGAATCCAGGCATCCCATATGATCCCCAGAGCCTGCCAGGGGCGATATCTGAGCATAAGGCCAGGAGTAACCCCTGAGTGTAAGATGTGACTGCCCCCCTCCAATAAAAGAATTACTGCTACTTGTCATTTTTTAAATGCTTTGAGATTTATTAAATGTAATAAAACTTATTTATTCAAAGAATACACATTTTTATTAATAATATCTGTGGCTTTCCAGATATAGCTTTGTCAACAATCGATTTAGTTACTCTGTAAGGTATTCAGATATAAGTATTCATTAAAAATTACATTCATGGATGGGTAAATATTTCCAGGATATTATTTAATAGTATTCAATAGGAGTCAGAGAGATAGTACAGCAGGTAGCACAGCTGTATTCAGATAGAACCTGCATCTGGCTGACTTAGGCTGGATCCCAGTCAAATGGGAATATGATTCTCCATGTCCCGACAGGTATGATTCCTGAGCACGGAGACAGAAATAAGCCCTAAGCACCACTGGATGTGGTCTGAAGCAGATATATAGTATGTACATATATGCTCTCAAGTAACAATTCAATATATATGTACATACATATCTACTTGATCTACACTTAAAATAGACATTTATTATATTTATAATGTGTACAAAAGTTTAATTAGTCTTAGGGTCATACCCAACAGTTCTCAGAACTTACTCCTGCCTCTTTGTTCAGAGATTACCACTGGTGGTGCTCCAAAGACATATGGAATGCTGGGGATCAAACCTCAGTCAGCTGACTGCAGGACAAGGTCTTCCAAATCCCAACATTATTATTACAGCTGATACATTATTAAGATTTTGTGGTTTGGTTTTTATTTTTATTTTATGGTTTGTTGACCATACTTCGAACTTTTAGGACTACTCCTTACTCAATCCTTAAAGATCTCTCTTAGAGATATTCAGTGGACCATGGAGGTATTGAAAATAGAATGCAGTCCTCCTATATATAAAGCATTTGCTAAGGCTTTTGTACCATCTCTTGGGCCTTATGAAAATGTTTATGTAAGCAAACAGGGCACCTATAATGTTAGTTCAAGAACTGAAAATCAATGTGAAATGTTTAAGGTGTTATCTGTAGTTTTAATTTTTGTATGCATTACATGTGTAAATATTTTTACATAGTTGATTTTGGAACTATTATCAAATCCTTAAGACTTTTGGTTATGTTTTTCTCCCCCTACTTGCCACTTATAATTGTATGAACCATGAGGTTTAGGATTTGATTCCTTCCTGCTTCAATTTGACATTTCTCTGCTCTCTGTAACATTAACCAGTGCATTAGATCAGAACTGGGGATGCCTTGCAGCTACTCTGGTTCTACAGAGCTTCATAAATGTCCAACAACAATTTCATGTGTTGAGCAACATTAGCTTAATCTAATTCTTATTCTCTTCTTGCAGAAACTCTTAAAAGCTTATGCTGGTTTCCCATTACTTCAGAGTTTGTGGCTTTGACCTCAAATTCTCTTAACTATTCAAGTGCCAGAGTAATTCCACACTGTGACTGACAGTTTGCAGTTTTTCAGAAAGAGGTCAAATAAGTGTCTCTGCCTTCTCTCACTTATCTAACTTGCTGCTGCTCCACCTTCATTGCATGTCTCTTTGCATAGTAAGAAAGAAAAGTTTAAAAAAAATAAAAAAAAAAGAAAGAAGAGTTTGCCCTTTCTCTCAAAAAAAGTTTGCACTCAAGAAAAGAAATATGAAAGGGTGCTAGGAGGAACCAAGAAAATTTTTGCTTATTTCAATTAGAAGAAGGCACACTGGCAACCAAAGCACAAAATGTATAAACTCTACTCTCCCTGTTTTGTATACATTTCTTCTTTTTTTTAATGTGTCAACCTACCTTCTAAATACTGTATTTTTTTTTTTTTGGTATTTCTCTCTCTATCATTGTCATGGTTAGTGTAGTTATTTCTCTAACTGCACTTACCACTCTTTGTGGTAAGCTTCATACCATCAGCTGGTCCTTCCGGTCCTCATCTCTAAATACTGTATATAATTCACTTCAGCCTACTGTTCAGATTGCTGAAGAACTTTTCTCTCTTGAAACTGATAATTATCTGAATGTTGACATCCCACTGTTTTTATGAAATTCCTGTTTCCTAGGCCAGATAGGTGGCTCAGAAGTCTGGAGAGCATGCCTGGCACAAGGTGAGAGAAGCCCTACATGTCCCCACATACAAACAAAATACATAAACAAAGCAAACAAACAAAAAAAGAAATCTGCTTTCCTTCAGAGATCACAACTGAGAATGGCTGACAGCAAATTCCTGAGGGGCTATTTTAAAGAGAGCAAGAGGACTGATAAGAAAGAGTCAGAGAAACACGGGGAACAATTTCCTGAAAGCTATCCTAGGCTTTTTGGTGATCATATTGGCTGGTCTTATAATACTATGCTATTTTGCCATCATTCCCAGGGGGTACTTTCCTGAACTGATATTTATGTGACTTAAACAGGAAAAATAACACTTTAAAAAAATAAATAATTCTCAACTCTTATTTTTGGAAACTACTTGTCACAAACTCTTCTGGAAGGCCTTAATTTGAATTGACAGGGAAAAAACCCATAAAAAAATAAGAAAATATACTCGGATTAAATTGTTCTTTTACTTGCTGGAATACAAATTGAAATAGGCTGGTAGATAAAGGTGTCATTTGATTTTATGGTAACTTTTTTTGTCAAAATTGTTTCTTAAAATTTATCAATTAACAAATATTACAGTAAAACTGGGTCTTAGCAGTAACACTAAGTGGCTTTTATTTTTTTCTTACCCCCCCCCCCCAGGAATCAAACCCAGGTCAGTCCTGGGTTGGCTGCATGCAAGGCAAATGCCCTATCACTGTGCTATCTTTCTAGTCCTAATCTATTCTATTTCTTTTTTTTCTGATGTATTCTTCTTTTTTTTTTTACAGTGATAGATGTTTTATTTTTTTCTTTTATTTCTTACAGGTGACTCTAATATTACTAATAGTGATGTTTCCTAAAATGTTAGAGTGATCAAAAGCAAAAAAAAAATCTCATGTCTCAAAATGTCTCTTCCAAACCATAAAGAATATTTAGTTCAATCTCATTCCTTCGTAAAAAATATATATTTTTATCTGAAAAAAGAAAGTACTATCAAAACTTCCCCATTTCCCCATAATGACGAGTCTGTCAAGGAAATCAGGGCAATAGCAGCAGAAGAGGAAAGAGATTAAACATCTTTTAATATTTAGTCATTTGTTTCCGCCTTTTTTTTTCCTTGCATGAATGTTCAGTCGGGTTTTTCATTGGGACATTCATTACCTTTTAGCAAAATAAGAATGAAAAATATATCTGCAGTGCTCTACACCTGTCTTCCAATTCAACCATGGCACCAGTGTGACTATTAAGTAACTTGGAACTCTGTAAACCTAAGTTGAAAACAAACACCAAAGAACTCTACCCGTGTAGACCAAAACTTTAAAGATTAAAAATGGCAGTATGATTTCTTTTTAGTCATTTAAGGGAAACAAAGGTACAGAAATAAAATCAGAGAAATCGGAGGAAAGAAATGAACCAAAAAAATAAGATAGTTGAAAATTCTTAAAACAAGAGATGAAATATGAATCTTAAGATTAATAAAAAATAAACAAAAAGGGGGAAATAACTTGGTCTTCAAGAACAAACTAGAGAGATGGAAGAGGAAGTGATTTAAATTAGCTCCTGCATCACTCAGGAAAATAGCTGGGACTAAAATAATATTGAGATTTCCACTGTTAGCAATTTTGAGTGGTGGAAATCTGTAAGATTCTCCCCATTTCCTGACTTGTCCTACCCTCTGTCCCAACACTGCAATCCAATAAGCAGTCATCCGACCATTAGTCAGCGCTTCTAACAGTATTGCATCAAGGACTCATCATCTGTGAAAACGAGTTCCCCATTCTTCTAAGTAATGGTTCTTCTGTCAGTCATGCTGAGATACTTTTTGAAGTCCATGAGTTATAATAAACTCAACTTTTATAAAGTCTTTATTCAAGTCTAATTTTTTTTGTTCAGAACTGTGTGTGAAATCAGATTTTTATACCAATAAAATTTACCTTTAATTTCTTTCTTTTTTTTTTTTTTTGGTTTTTGGGTCACACCGGCAGCACTTAGGGGTTACTCCTGGCTCTACACTCAGAAATCGCTCCTGGCAGGCTCCAGGGACCATATGGGATGCTGGGATTCGAACCACCGTCTTTCTGCATGCAAGGCGAATGCCCTACCTCCATGCTATCTCTCTTGGCCCTACCTTTAATTTCTTTCTAGCAGGCTGAATACCACTTGAATAATCTTGAACAAAATTTCTGTTTAAGCTTCTCTTAGTCTCCATTTCTCCTCCAACACACAAGGGAAGTCTAAGGATTAAGTGAGGAAGATGATAACAAATAACATGGTTCATCTCTGCCCTGTCATTGATGCCTTTTATGAGTCTATGTGCACACATATAAAAATAAATATCTGGAAAAAGTGCAAGACTAACAATGGCCATAGATTTGTACATAGGGCGAAGAAAAAAGGAACTGTGTGGTTGTTCATGTGTGCATTTATGTATTCAATGTGGAAGCAAAATGCAAGTGTAAGAAAAGAATTTGAACACTAAAGAAGAGGAAGAGGATGGGAACCACTACAATAGTAAGCAGAGTAAGAGGTACGTTTGGTGATATAGAAGAAATTTTACTTAAAAGTGTGTAATTTTTTACACATTCTAAACCAAGGGACAATGAGACACTTTCCCAGAACCACCAAACCTGTGAAAGCAGTCCAATAACTTAGAAAATAAGAGTAATTTAAAATGCTTCTTCTCAGCCTCTTTTTTTTCAATACCTGGCAGTACTCAAAGGGTCATCGGTGACCTTTACTGGTGATTGGTGGAACATGTGCAGTGCCAGGAATTGAACATGGTCAGCTGCATATAAAGCAAGTCCCTTATCCTTATAAAGGTATCTTGAAGGATTCATCTGTTATTCCAGAACAAAGGAAGCACTTCAGATCTCCCATAGATTTATAGTGTAATAGTACACACTATAAATATATTACATTTATATAATTATATATCAATATATATATATAATTATAGTACATAAAAACATTGTCACAAATCCCCTTTTAATTTAGTTATTGATAACAATTTTAAAGTAATATACACTACATATATATACACACATTATACATATATAAGGATTCATACTCATGAGGTCAATATATTTTAAGTTAGATTTTAAAAAATTAAATATTTTTCTCTTCCTGTCTTTCTGAATCAAAATTTTTATACTAGTCTGTTTTAGATAATGACTCGTCCACAGGAAGTTTTGGATATTGAAGGAAAAGAAGAAAAAGTAAATTTCTGCTTCCATCCTCCAAAAGTTATACAACCCCCTTAACAAGGGATTTGTCACAATAAGCTGGTTGGCTGGTTGAATTTAAAGTGACCTATGTTTTCCTAAGACTTAGCCAAGGTGCATGAAGTGAAGAAAATAAGATGAAAATAAATGATATGGCAAGATAAGAACAAGTGGTAAACAGTGAGGGTGAGATTAGAAGAAAGAGAATGGCCACAGAGAAAAAAAAATTGAGATTGGATATATCAAAAAGATAATTCTTTCACACATCCTGCTCCTTGCCAGCTTCTTTATCTTCCCATTTTGCACTTTTCAAATCCAATACAGAGTGTTCACCCATCCCCCTAACATATAGAATATAAAAATAGGATTTTTTTTAACTTATTCCTACTTAGTATATACTCCTTGCCCCAGCTTCCCTTCTTTTTCTTACTTTCTCCTTCTTTTTCTTGTTCCATTACTTTCCTCAATTAAATTTGGTCATCTGTTTCCTTCCTCTTATTTCAATCCTGTCAGCTTATGGACAAGAACTTGAGTGGGCCTTAACACAAAGACCAATTCATTGTTAGAGAAAAAAAGGTGTGAATGGGGTCTTAATCTTCACTCCCAAGGTCTCTCTGAGTTTCACTCATGCAGAGAAAGGTGCACTAGGAAGGGGAAGTGACCCAGGAATGCAGAGCAAGGAGAAATTCTTGAAAACCACTTCCACCTCATCTCATTCACACACACGTTCCCCATTCTCTCTCTCTCTCTCTCTCTCTCTCTCTCCTCCCTCTCTCTCTCCCTCTCCTTCTCCCTCTCTCTCTCCCTCTCTCTCCCTCTCTCTCTCTCCTTCTCTCTCTCTCTCTCTCTCTCTCTCTCTCTCTCTCTCTCTCTCTCTCTCTCTCTCTCTCTCTCTCTCTCTCTCTCTCTCTCTCTCCCCTCTCTTTGTTGGCTTTTAGGCCTTTTTGGGATCCAGCCCACCTAAAGGCAGTGCAGAAATGTCAAAGTGAGAGCTTGAGAGAGGAGACCTTAAATCAGAAGCCTGTCTACTTGAAGGCAGGTAAGGTGGGCTGGATGAAAGATGAAAGACCAGTCAGATTTCAAAGGGTTCCCCACTATCAGGGACTCTAAATAAGGACAGGCAAGTTCTCTGCAGACTTTGGCCAGACTGTAGGACCAATTACAGGTCACATCCATGTACATTCTAAACCCATCACTCACTGGGCCAACAAAAAATGGGAAAGAGCAATAGCTGGAGAGCCAGGGCAGGGCAAGCAGAGAACTGAACCTGAGGATACCCATGTGACAGCCATGTTCCTTCCACAGCTTACCAGCTGCCTCTAAAGGAAAAGGAAATTATTGGAGAATTTGAGTATTTTTGCACAAGAGCACTAGAAAGAAACTAAATGAAACTTCATTTGAAACCCAGCCTTTTGTTTCCCTATAACCAGAAGGCAAGGGTTAGGTAAGAATGCCTAATGTTAACCATACAAGTTCCTTTTTCTCTACATCCAAGTTGTAATGTAGGTTAGATTTTGCACTTCCATCACACATTCTTTTGGTGTTTTATACAAGAGAGATTGTCTGAGCACAAAAATGTAATTGTTGCCCAGTGGACCTTCCAAAGGAATGAATTATTTGAAAGAATTAGAATATTCATCCTCCGTGGTATGGTTTTTGTGGGGAGGATCAAGTGACTGAGAGGGAGGGAAGGAAAAGAAAAGGAACTGTCTGGGCAAAGATTTTGTTTTTGTTTTCACTGCTCTTCACTGTTCATGGTTGGTCGTGCCCTGCCCAGAGCACAGAAGTCTCCATAAGTAATTTGAAATGATGGAATAAATAAACATTTGAGTATCTGTCTTGTATCAGATATAGTATAAAGATAATATTACTTAATGCTTAATAGTCTTTGAAGTTTGTGTCATTATCATTATTTGATAGATTAGAAAATGTGTTTAGGAAAGTTGAATAATTTCTCACCTCTTAAGTGGATGGCAGAATAAATAGAATTCAAATGAGTCAAAAATGAATCGTTGTGATTTTTTAAATGTATTTTCTCCTGTGAAGGGAAATTCCTTCAACTAGGAAAACAAAACAAAACAAAAGAAACAAACCAAAAAATGAAGGATAGTGTACCTTCTATGTTATATGCCAAGAAAGACCCTAACATTATCTTTAGTGACCAGACTCACACTACAAAATGAGTCTTCAGTGATTACACTCTGAAAACTACACTGATATTGTGGCTATTGCCAGAGCATCTAAGTTAAAATGCTACTAGTTAGCTTCATGGAAAACAATCATAAGACAGAAGTGAGAGTTGTGTGGGAAACCAAAATTCTAGCCCAGAAAAAGAAAAAAAGGAAAACAGACCCATAACCAGCATTTTAACAGAAAAAAAAAAAAACAAAAAACATTTTGAAACGTCAGAAGAACCCTTGAGCTTTGTACAATCAAAATAAACAACAAAATGGGTTCAATTACATAAAATAAGTCCTTTCTTGGGTTTCTAGTGATGTCACAGACCACAAAAGGCGCTGCCATTTATTTAAATTACAGCATAGGTTTTTTCCCTATGGTGGGTTGTTTGGTCAAACACTATCGTCTACATTAAAATTTGTCGGGCCCTTCCACTTTGATCTGATGTGCGGTTCCCTCTGAATTCCGCAAGCAGTCACACTGCTGTAGAAGCAAAATCTTTCTGACTTCAAAGACTTGCATGATATTTATCCCATATGAAATTTAAAATATAAAATTTAGCAAGGACCTATATAGTTTAGGGGCCTGAAGAAAATCTAAGTGGACCTATAAGAAATGGTAACTGGGGCATATAAATGGAAACTTCACCAAGAACACAAATATTTCACTTTTCTCGTTTGCTCTTGTTGGTTTGAGCTTTTATTTCCAAATAGAATAAAGAAAAGATACAAGTAAATGATTAGGTATTTAAAATAAGACAATAGTATATTTTTGGGGGGGGGGCACACTCGGTGCCACTCAGGGGTTACTCCTGTCTATATACTCAGAAATCACCCCTGGCTTGGGGGACCATATGGGATGCCAGGGATCGAATAGTGGTCCTATCTAGGTCAGCTGTATTCAAGGCAAATGCTTTACCTCTGTGCCACCGCTCTAGTCCCTAAAATGAAACAATTGTACATGTTTTCTCTGAGGTTCCTTCCCACTGAATGGATCTGTGGCTGTTAATCTGAGGGAATCTGGATCTGCTATGCAATACAGAAGCAAAACCCAGCTTCACTGGTCACTCCCTGGGTGATTTGGGGACAAGCTAGTTAACCCTATTAGCTTAAGATTTGTCATTTCACCAGACAGATAATGATAACAAGATTTTTGTGTTGAAGTGCTAGAAAAAAGGAAGTTGGGCTTCCTCATCTATGCATTACAGTTCTTCATTATAAAGGAATTTCAGACAGGGAAGATGAGGAACAAGGATTTGGAAAGTGCCTAGCATGTAGCAAAGAATGTGCATGCTGGTTTTTCCCATTGTGCCAGTACAGAGCAAGATGCCCCCCCTTAGCATGGTTAAGATGCTACTGTATGGGCATGCACCATCACCACTCAGGCATGCCAACCAAGAAGCCTTCCCAATCTTCAGTCCCAGACCCAAGCTCATCATCATCTATTCTCCCACTCTACTCGGGCCTGTTACAAGGAGATTAAGATTGCTTCAATGTGGGATGGATTTAGAACTGGTGAGCCTACAGATAAGAGTTGCAGTTGAGAGAACCTGCAATTGGACCTACAGATGAGAGTTGAATTACTCCAATATAATGCAGATAGAAAATTAGGAGCCCATGGGCCTGAGTGATAGCATAGTGGTAGGGCATTTGCCTTTCATCACAATCACTAATTCCAGTAAAGTTATTTGCTTGATTCTTTGAGTCACTGGACTGCAATCACTGATTCAGAATATCTTTGTTTAACTAGGGTAACTTCTATAATGATGTAATCGCTTCCAGATATTAATAACCACTTAGTCATATAGTCTCGAAGCTGATCTAACAAGAAGTGTCTTTTAGGAATCCTAAACTCAAAGTGATTGCAAAACACTAGCTATAGCAAAGAGACTGTAATTGGATGTCCATACTGACAATAATTGGGACCAGGTCAGAAATACTGTCATAGGGCCCGGAGAGATAGCACAGCGGTGTTTGCCTTGCAAGCAGCCAATCCAGGACCAAAGGTGGTTAGTTCAAATCCCGGTGTCCCATATGGTCCCTCGTGCCTGCCAGGAGCTATTTCTGAGCAGACAGCCAGGAGTAACCCCTGAGCAATGCCTGGTGTGGCCCAAAAACCAAAAACCAAAAAAAAAAAAAAAAAAAAAGAAATACTGTCATAATATTGCAATTGCTGTCCAACTACTATGCCAGACATGGCATATAAAAATGTCATTAATTGACATTAAGTTAGATGTTAGATTAAATCGACATGAGCTAAGATGTTAAATAACCAACCAAGATAGGAGATCTCCACAGCATTCAGAAGAATACATATTTCTGCTTGGGTTGGTTTGTTTGTTTGTTTTAGGGTACATCTTCTGTGCTCAGGCATTGCTCTTGGAGTTGCTCAGGGAACTAGGTGAGTTTTATGCATACATACAAAGCAAGTTCTTATCTTTTCCAAAGAAATTTATCTATTTATTAATTGATTGGTTTGGGGGACATACCCAGCGATTCTCAGGGGTTCTTCCTGACTCTGTGCTCAGAAACCACTCCTGGCAAGCTCTGGGGACCATATGGGATGCCAGGACTCGAACTGGGTCCATCCTGATTGGCCACATGCAAGGCAAATGCCGCACTGCTGTGCTATCACTCCAGCCCAAAGTTCTTTCTTATTAAGCCAGATTCTGCCTCTATTTTAACTTTCTTTGTGAGAGACAAATAGAGAGATTTTTGGGTCATGACTGGCTGTGCTCTGGGGCTAGTCCTGGCTTTGTGCTCAGAGGTCATTCCTAGTGTTGCTCAGAAACTCAAAGCAGTACTGGGGATCAAATAGGTCCCACTGCCTGCAAGTCAAGTGTTTTATCCCAACCTCTTGTTTCAGTGTTCTGAAAGCTGAATTGAAAGTGATTCATTAAATAGTAAGTCCTTTCTAGATTCTAGATTTCTCTTCAATAAAAATAAACCCCGTTCCATGGAAAATGCTGTAAATCACAGAAATCCTGCTCTAAGCAAAGCTGAACACATAAATCCTTCTTTCCTCCAAAGCCCACACTTGGCTCATATCAATAGAATTACTTTTGTTTCTCTGTAGCTGTATATGATGGTTGTCAGCATGAATGCCAGTCTCGGAATCAGGTCCTACTTGTGAGAAAGTCCTACTTGGACTTTTATTTTAGTTCATCCCATTAAAGAGCCCATGCTTTGTTATCCTCCTCTGAATCTTGGCAGGGCCTCTTCTTTCTCTCACCAGTGAAAAACAAAACTTCACTGGGCTGTTAATGATTGCTATTAAGAACCATGAAATGTGAATGGTGTTCATCCCAAGAGGCATTTAAGCAGGCAATTCCAGACCCCCCAAGGAATATCACCCAGTTCAAAAAATTTGAGAAACAAAGTTTTACCCTCTATGTAGTTCCCTCCTAAAATTTATTCAAAAAGTACTTGGGGAAAAGAAGTACAGGGAAAAGGATGCTAACAACTTTATTTGCTTTCTGCAGGAACTTACAGCTGCTGAAGGAAGAGTTAATGTTATGGATTTCCTCCAAATTGCAGAAAAGTTTGTGGAGTGACATATAAAGAATGTGGACAGTTTATAACAGAGAAGCTATAGTAATCGCTCATATCTAAGACTTCTATTGTATGGAATACAAATTGCTCTTTTTCTCTCTTTTTCCTTCAGATAGATTAAGTGAAAGTGAGGGGAAAGTAAAAGTACTTACAACAATAAGCAAATGTTCCTATGACTTCGTTCCAAATGGAAGTTTCCTGCCATTTGCCAGTGCATTTTTAGTTGATGAGGAAACACAGAGTCCAAAGTGAACCAAATTGTGATAGCTAAGACCCACAACTTTATATGACTCAAAATTCTCTAAACCACCTAACATTTTCACCAGCTGTCCAGCCTCAACACTGCATGAGGAGAGACAGTTGTGGTGGCTTGAAAATCAACCTTGCCAGGAAAGGCATCACCAGAGTTGATGACTGCACGGATTTCCAGTGAAACTCATTTCTTGTATGGCTGCATTTTGTTTGTTTGCTGGGCTTTTTGTTTTTACTCAATGCTTATTTAATTTCTCCAAATTCTGAGCAACCTTGTTTTATCCATTAGGCAAAAATTCGGTGCAAAGAATTGTCTTTAAGAGACTGATAAAATCAAAGTGGTTTCAAAAGTCACCATACCTGTAAATTAAGGAAGTCTATTTTAGGGGCCCAGAGGATTTGTGCAGTGGTTTTAAATGTTTTCTTACAGACTGGCAAGCACACGCACCAATTGCAGTCCTGGCAGCCTCACTGTTTGAACTAGTCCTTCTCCCCCAACACAAATATTCACAAGCTCACACACAGTCTATTCCTTAAGTTTGTTTTTTTTTTGTTTGTTTGTTTTTGTTTTTTAAAAAAGGTTTTATATTTGAGTATTGTAGGCCGGAAAGATAGTATAAGGATCATAAAACTTGCCTCGCATGCACTGTCCCCATTGTATCACCAACACATCCATGGTTCCTAAGCATTGATGGGCATGATTTTGGATTATAGAGCAGAAGAGAGAAGCCCCCCCACCCAAGCATATGTGACCCATCCCACTGACTTAAAATAATGAACAAGTAAACCATCAAATAAGTAGGTAAGTCAAGCATTGTCCCTGAATGAGTGTATTTGTTCTAAATTTTCACTTAAGGAAAGACTTGTTAATTTCTTTTCTTTTCCCTTGAGAAGACAATGTAGTATAATTTTTTTTCCCCTAGTAAACACTTTTTGGTTTGTTTTTGTTTGGGGGCCACCCCTTGCTGTGCTCTGACTCCTTGTTCTGGAAAAATAATCCTTAGAGGAATATGCAGTGTCATGGCTAAACCTGAGTTTCCATATATAAACTTTCTCTCAGCCTATTGAGTTCTTTCTAGTCCTTCAGTAGAAATCTAAAGAGTGTTTATGCATTCAAGAGTACAATTCCCTTGAAGGAGCAATAGCACAGGGAGTAGGGTTTTTGCCTTGCACGTGGCACACCTGGGTTCGATCCCAGCATCCTATATGATTTCCCAAGCTTGCCAGGAATGATTTCTGAGTACAGAGCCAGCAATGACCTCTGAGTGCCACTGGGCATGACCCAAAAACAAAAACAAAACAAAGAAACAAGCAAAAGTCCAATTCCCAGTCCTCAGTTAGGTGGCTGCTTCAAATACTTAGGTCATAATACACTTGTGCTTCAAATGTATACTTTAATGCTTTGGTTAGTATTTAAAATACTCTTCGTAAGAATAGTCAACAGATCTTTTTATGAGAAACCCTAGAAGAGTATTAAAAGTTACCAAATAAAAAAATCTTAGAAAACAAATCTTTCTTATCTGTCAAATAACTGGCCACATATTTGTTCACATAAACCTCAGCCCATTTCCTGTACCCTGAGTGAGCCTTTAAGGAGAGGATAGGACAATGTAGGTATTTCCTCTACATTTTATTTACTTATTTTTAATAGGGACCTGGCCCGCTGGGACTGGAAGGAGAGTAACTCCCAGTTATACTCAGCACCATGATGCATCCCAGGTGTTTGGGAGTATGCTCAGAGATATCATGAGTATTATGAAACAACTCAGATGTCACACCTGTTAAACATAAACTTCTTCCAGGACCAAAGGTGGTTGGTTCGAATCCCGGTGTCCCATATGGTCCCCCGTGCCTGCCAGGAGCTATTTCTGAGCAGACAGCCAGGAGTAACCCCTGAGCACCACCGGGTGTGGCCCCAAAACAAAAACAAAAACAAACAAAAAAAATAAATAAACTTCTACCAAAAGTTACATTTATGATCCTACTAACAAGATCAATATCTAAGATCAGTAACTAATATAATCAGATCTGTAATTAATACTGACTTGTATTGAATGTCTTAGAAACCAAAGAACAGAACTGTGATACAAATCATTTATGGAGGTTCTTCCGTCGCCGCTGGACGGGAGCCACTGGCCTGGGACCCGGGCCGCGCCGCCATCACTGCCTCCTGCTCGCGGCGCCCCGGACCCACTCTCTTTCCTCACCGCTCCGGGACGGGCCGGCCCGCACCTCCCGGCCGTCGTTCCCCGTGTGGCGGCACGAGGCTTCCCTGGCTCCGAGAATGAACTTGGCGCTCTGCTGATTCCTACCCTGAGGTCTCAGGGGCTCCTCCCAACAGATTCTGCCAGAGGATTTCACCAAATTGCTGAATCTGTCCTTTAACCTTGGATGAGGATTATTGCCTGTGGGCACTCGTTGGGCACTGTGGAGCAGAAGGAACCTCACTTGACTTTTTAAGGGTTCCACAATCTTGATCTTGAGGATTCATCATGGCAGGAAAATCCTCACTGTTTAAAGTTATTCTCCTCGGAGACGGTGGCGTTGGGAAGAGCTCACTTATGAACAGATACGTAACTAATAAATTTGATACACAGCTCTTCCACACCATAGGGGTGGAGTTCTTAAATAAAGATTTGGAGGTGGATGGCCACTTTGTTACCTTGCAGATCTGGGACACAGCCGGGCAGGAGCGTTTCCGCAGCCTGCGGACGCCCTTCTACAGGGGTTCAGATTGCTGCCTGCTGACCTTCAGTGTTGATGACTCGCAGAGCTTCCAGAACCTGAAAAACTGGAAGAAAGAGTTCATATATTACGCAGATGTGAAAGAACCCGACAGCTTTCCTTTTGTGATTCTGGGGAACAAGGTCGACATAAGTGAACGGCAGGTGTCTGCTGAAGAAGCCCAGGCCTGGTGCAGGGACAACGGCGACTACCCTTACTTTGAAACAAGTGCCAAGGATGCCACCAATGTCACAGCAGCCTTTGAGGAAGCTGTCCGAAGAGTGCTAGCTACCGAGGATCGGTCTGATCACTTGATCCAGACAGACACAGTCAGTCTGCACCGAAAGCCCAAGCCCAGTTCCTCTTGCTGTTGATCGTCCAAGAGGTTTGCCCTATGTGTTCTAACCAACTCACACACACAAACACACACACACACACACACACACACACACACACACACGTGAGCTGGGGGAGAGAAGAGGGATCGCACTTGCAGCAACAGATCAGCTACTCATACATGAAACTAACCTGTTTTGCTGCTTTGTGAGTGGGTGGGAGAAGGGACGCATCCCCTGGCAGAGAAGTTCTGTATTCAATATTGACATCTTCCCTCCAGAAACCCTAACGGTTGGCTAATGTTTCACTTAAACACATGAAAATGACAGCTAGGTGAATGAAATGACTGAGACTCTAATGAAAACACTTGAAGATTCTAGAAGTTACTGGTTGCGTGCATTGCTTTTTCTTGGGAAAATGGAGAACTGCTTTTTGTATGTGTATATTTTTATGTAATTAGCATTGTATTCTTGGCTTGGGGTGGGGGAGGAATTTTCCTGAAGCAATAATGTTAGATATTAGAGATTAAAGTCTAATGCATTTCCAAAAAAAAAAACAAAAAAAAAAAACAAATCATTTATGGATACTTATATTACTTCAAACACATTTTGATTTTTGCTACCCAGCCTAAAGTTCCAAATCACAATTTAATGTTAAAAAATATAGGGGTCAGGTTATGCATAACTCATCAGAGTACTTGCCTAGTGTGTGTGAGGCCCTGGGTTCAATGCCTAGCACTTCATGGTCCTCCAAGTACTGTCAATAGTGACCCCAGATCTAGGTACTAAGCTAGATGTAGTTTCTGTGCATCACTGATTTGTGACACTAAATCAGTTAAACAAACCACTATACATGATAGGGAGGTAGCTACAAGGATTAGTGTACACGCCTTACAAACCAGAGGATAAGTTTGCCTGACATTTTAAGGTTCTCTTATGCAATCACCAAGAAACAAGCTAAGATTAGCTTCTATAAATCACAGGCTTTGACCTCCAAAATAAAACAACAATGATTTTTAAAAGACACTGAAAAAGAATAATTTTTGTATTTGTTTATTTGCTTTCCTTGGGACCACACTCAGTGGTGATGAGGATTTACTCTTGACTCTGCACTTAGGGATCACTGCTGGTGCTTTTGGAACCATATCTCATGCCAGGGATAGAACATGGGTCAGTCTTTTATAGAGCAAGCACCCCATTGTTTATACTACCTCCCCAGTCCTTGAATAAGCATAGTTTTTTAAAATAATTTTTATTGTAATCAAAGTGAATTACAAGTCTTTCACAGTGATATTTAAGATACATAGTGACAATGAATTAGGGCCATTCCCACCACAGTGTTGCCCTCCCTCAACCCCTATTCCCAACATGCATCCCCATACCTCCTCCCTTTGCCCCATGAACTGCTAGTGTAACAGATCCCTTTTGTGTATAGCTTGTTGTAGATTGGGTATTGATTGTGGTGTTGATGACTTTGGGTTTGGTGCTT
The DNA here is from genome assembly GCF_024139225.1 of Suncus etruscus. NCBI lineage: Eukaryota > Metazoa > Chordata > Mammalia > Eulipotyphla > Soricidae > Suncus > Suncus etruscus. The sequence continues at coordinate 20,808,813 of NC_064866.1, read as the reverse complement.
AAGTCTGATCATTTTTTATTTCCACTCATGAATAAGCATAGTTTTTAAACAAAAATCTTATAAAAAGAATTATTTTATTTCAGTTCATACAACTGGTTAAGCACCAAACCCAAAGTTAACAACGGCATAATCAATACCCAATCTACAACATGCTATACACAAATGGGATCTGTTACACTAGCAGTTCATGGGGCTAAGCGGGGAGGTATGGGAATGCATACTGGAAATAGGAGTAGAGGGAGAGCAACACTGTTGGTGGGAATGGCCCTAATTCATTGTCACTATGTACCTTAAATATTACTGTGAAATACTTGTAATTCACTTTGATCACAATAAAAATTATTTAAAAAATAACTATTTTAGTCTTCACTGTGTCTCTTTTCAATTAGAAGGTTCTTGTGTGCATATCTCCTAAGTTCCTTATAATTCTGCAGCTCCAACTTAGTGGTTATGATGTATGATTGTTTAGTTGGAAAAAAAATGTTGACAAGTACACAGCTAAATAGGGCAAAGAGTTAAATAATCTAGTTAGTTCTTTGATGTTCAAATTCACTTTGTGCTCGTGAATGAGAATATGGAAATATGTATTTTTCTAAATTTTGCCCTGACCAGCATATAGACAAGGAAGAGAAAATGCAGAACTATTTCTGCAGGTGGCCACATGAAGCTAACTGAAGCAGAACAGCATGTGAGAGTGAAACCACTATTTCTGGGGCTGCAAAATATCTGCAGAAGCTTGGGAAGAACCACTTGACTGATAGTTAACTCACTTAGCAAGTGAATTAACATGCTTTTCTCTTATTTTGAACATCATTTTGTAAATCATTTAAGTTTACTTTCTGTGAAGCATCTAGACAAAAGCAAAAGAAACACTAAAATTGGAAATAAATGTACTTTCCTTTGTACAAAGTAATGAAAGCCTGATTCTTCTCACAATAGGTCTTTGAGAAAATTTTCAGTCGTAGTGAAGACCTTCTGATTAAAAAGGAATTTTTGAGGATTCCTTTTGAATGTGCAACTTGGGTTTAGTGGGACTAATGGATATGATTAGGATGCAGATTTTTTAGACAACAGGAATTAATTCCAGTTTTCTAGCATTGGTAGATACTGAAAGACACATAACACACAAAATACTTTTCTACAACCCTCTTGAAGAATCCTTGAGGGTAATTTGCAGTTGTTCACTGGGAGATGAGTTTGCTTGTAATAATGCTGATAGTTAAATGTCATATTATGTTTCTTTTTAGGTTGTGTATTTTACCTACAATCTTCCTTGTCTTTATCCCTTTTCTCTTTTGTGCTCATTGAAATAAAAGTACCACCTAAGATTTCTTCAAATGTAATTTAATCCAATGTGGTTCCACCCAGTAGAGTTCGCTACTGTTCTAGAAAAAAAGTAATATTGAATGCATTATTCTCACATGAGTCCAGAACTACTAAAAATTTTGTATACAAATACCAGCATTTATAATAGTATCCAACAAACTATCTCAAAGATTTCTCTCTATTCCAAATCTAAAAGTTAATTCTTTATTATTTAAGTTTTTATACACACTGGTTAGAGGAAAGTCAAAGACTAAAAACTGACAACAGTAAGCATATTTATATAATGAAATTAGTTTGTGTAGAAACTCACCATATTAGATGAAGTATACAAAAGGACAAATTCAGGGGAAAAAATGACTATGACTTGTGCAATTAGGCTCCTGGGACACCAATGAGAAGGAATGAGATAACAATTGCAGTAGAAGAGCTGGAAAAATAAGTCTTATAAAATCTATAAAGGCAGGACCTTGATAATAGTGTCTCTTCTTCAGAGTACATAGCATAGGGTAGCATCCTTGTTGATTGCATGGGTCAGTGCATCCATCAAGAGTACAGAAAGCATGACCCATACTTGTTGCTTCCTCTAAGGTTATTATCTCTGCCCTTCTATTAACAAAACAACAGAAAAGTAGAACAATAATAAGATTAGAGATCTAGGGAATATGAAAATTAATTAACTACCATTTCTACTTACCTGGTAATTCTCTCCCTTCTTTTCTATCAATTTTTTTATAATTTTTATTTTGATCATAGTGGCTTACATATTGTTAACAATAATATTTTAGGTACATATTTACATAAAATCAGGGGGGATTCCCATCACCAAATTGTCCTCCCTACACCTCCGTTTTCGTCCTACCTCCCATATCCTCTTCCCTCACCCCCAGGTTGCTAGAATATGTGGTCCCCACTGTATCTAGCCTACTACTTAATAGTAGTAGTTGCACCTGTTTGGTCCTGGTGCCTCCCTTATTTCCCCCTCTATCTGGGGGGCAGGACTAGCTAGTTCAAGTTACATGGTTTTGTTTGAAGAAGAGAAAAGTAATAAACTGGGGTAAAAGTCTAATATGCCGAAAATAAGTGGAATTCTTATAGAGGCTCTCATCATCGGTTTGAGAGACGAAAGAGAAAAAGAAGGTGAAACACTCCACCAGTACAAAAAGAAGTGTCAAATATCCAGTGAGGACTCCAACAATAACGATAAGCACCACAAAACAAAACAAAACGAAACAAAACAAAAACGCCATGTTCTTGATATAAGAAACATGGCAGAGCACATAAAGAAAGAACAGAAAGGAAGAGAAAAAATAAGTATAACTGGGGACAACAACTTCAATAATCACACCCAAACAGAGAAATTGACCAAAAATAGATAGGTAAATAAAAATAATAATAATAAATGAAGATAAAATAATATATAAAAATAAACAATGTATTGTGCTTTTTGGTTTTTTGGTTTTTCCCTCCTGCCCTGGCACAGTAAATATTGGGGTCATTCGAAAAGGAATTCACTTGGCCTAAGAGATATGGGATTTCTCCATCCTTGGAGTATATTGTCATGGGATTAATTATAGACTCTGTTCAGGATCATTTACTCTCCGGTGGTGCTTTTGTGGTGTTTGGAAGATTTCTGCTCCGTCCTAGGTGATACAATCAGGCCTCTGTGTCTAGGGATCTCAGTATCTGCACAGATTCAGGGGTGGGACTAAAGATGAAGCCAGTCTTTGTGGTTCTAGAAGTTCTGTTCACTCAGTGGTATTTTAATTCATCTTTTGTGGTTGGTAATCTTGGTCTTTACACTGAACCTAGGATGGCACCTAAGATAGATCTTTCTTTGTGCTTCCAGAAGCCCCATTCCGTTACAATGGTCTCTGCCAGACATTTGGAACTGGGGATCATGTTTATTGTGCAGGTCGTAGTTCAAACCCTAGACTAGGGCTTTTTTATTGGTCCCAGGGTGTATACAGTCTGGTCATGGTTCTAGCAGCCAGTCATCTGTAACTTGCAATCTTGGCTTTTGGGCCTACCAAAGGGTGACAAGTCTTCTGATTTTGTCTTGTCGTTAGCTGGTAAGGTAGGATAACCTGCACTTAGGTCAAGTTGTTCCCATTTTCCTCGTTGTCAGGATATCATATTAGACCTGGCACTTGTTGGTGACCTCGCAGTATTAAGGCTGTCCCGGATGAGATTTGTTACCTGCAGCAGTTGTGAAGAATTGTGCCCGTTTCTATGTCTGGGATCCAGGGTTCAAGGCTGGACAGATGGTATCTAATCACCTGAGGTCTAAGTTGATTCCACATGACATATTTTCAAGGTAGGAGATATCCCTGTATTGTAAACAACTATGAGTTCCTATCTCTAGTAGATAAGAGCTCTTTTATATATGTAAGATTTCCCCTTTTTTAGTGTGCCTTTGCAGGGGGAAATGGTGCTACATTATATTGGTGCATTATATCGGTGCATTTGGGGGTGGACAGAGGGGAAAACAGAAACAGGTTACATACCCAAAAAAGATAAAAAAAGAAAAAAATAGGGAATAAAAATGTATGTGCTCATATATGTATATGTAGGACAGACATTTTAAAAAGAAAAATTAGTTAGCAAAGTATTTAAAGGACCAAAGTGATGCAAAACACTACCTTACATTTGGGGAAAAGCAGGTAAAGAGGTGGTGTAATATAGGTCTTATGCTTATGTTGGAAGTACAGGTTTTCCCATTGTCTTTTGGGTTTTTCTTGTGGTGTGTGGGTTCCCAGGCATCTTTCCATACATCCCCTGACCTTCTTCAGATTGGCAAAAGATTTGTGGCAGGGAGGTCTTGGAAGAGTTCTTGCATTGGGGATACTTTTGGACCTAAGTCCGGTTTCAAGTAACAGTCCACGTTAGGGGGAGTTGGTAGGGAGGGCCGCGCAGCATGAATCTGCAGGGGAGTTGGCTGCCTTTTCTTGCAGGAGACGAGGTGTGGGTTTGACTGGGTGTCCCCTCGCCTGGGTGCTGGGTACTGGTTCGTTGGAGTAAGAGGTCAATCTTTTTTTTTTTTGGGGCCACACCCGGCAGTGCTCAGGGGTTACTCCTGGCTGTCTGCTCAGAAATAGCTCCTGGCAGGCACGGGGGACCATAAGGGACACCAGGATTTGAACCAAACATCTTTGGTCCTGGATCGACTGCTTGCAAGGCAAACACCTCTGTGCTATCTCTCCGGGCCCAGGAGGTCAATCTTGATGCCTAATAAATTAAGGACAGAGAGTGGAGAGTTTTAATACGGTGGGAGGTCTGGATGGGATTGAGGGGTGAAGGGATAGTTGGATTTCCAAAGGGGGGGAAGGGGAAGGTAAATGGAAGGGGTAGGAAGGGAGGAAAGAGAAAATACATTAGAAAGAAAGGGAGAAGAGAAAAGGAAAAAAATAAAGAGAAGAATGGAAAAGAAAAAAAATAAAAAAGAAAGTAGTGAGAATCGAGGAAAGAATAGCAAGGGAATGCTAGTTTGCTTGAATGTGTTCGAAGAAAACAGCCTGTAGTTTAAGTCTGTACATCGCAGTTACTGCTTCAGTGGTCTGACTGGTCACGGGCTTCAATTCCTAAAAGAAGGTATAACCTAGAGATAATGTGTATGTTAAAGAGTTTTCTCGGGGCCATCTCGTAGTGCAAGCTAGGTATGGTATCTCGTGTGGTATCCCGAGCTGCCATCTTAGTTTGTCCGCCCTTTGTATCCAAGGATGCCTGTGGACATAAAAGCTGAGAGGTTATTTTAAATATAGTAAGATAAAGGTATTAAAACATAGTGTTATGGGATGTTTCCATTGGAGTCAGTGATTTCCCATGGTGTTCTTTACCTGTGTTCCTGTATACGATCTCTAAGGGATTATTGTGGACCTTTGTTGTAGAAGGCTGATTACATACCTGTTTTCTCTATGTTGCTGTTTCTGGTGTTGCTGCTTTCTTTGTGGTATAATGTGTAGTCAAGAGATTGTGTTGTTCCTTTTTCAAGTATTTTGGGCACTGCTCCCGAGTATATGTTGACTATTACAGTGTTTGGAGTTTCTACCTGTTAAACCCTGTTATTTGATTGTTAGTATTAGTTGTGTATAGATGTATGTTCTAGGTGTTTAGTTGTGTACCATTCTGTGTTTATCTTTTGTCTTCTGACTTACTTTGTTTAATATAATATGATCTAGGTCCATCCATGTTGCTGCAAAGTCTGTGATTGTATCATTTCTGACTGTCATGTAATATTCCATTGTGTATAGATACCACATCTTAATGATCCATTCATCTGCTGTTGGACATTGAGGTTGGTTCCAAGACTTGGCTATTATACTGAGTGCTGCAATAAATAGTGGGGTGCACACGTATTTTGGAATGAATGTCCTTCCAATTTGGGGGTATATACCTAGGAGAGCAATTGCTGGGTCAAGTGGCAGCTCAATTCTGAGTTCTTTGAGCACTCTTCAGACTGTTCTCCATAGGTGTTGGACTAGGGGGCATTCCCACCAGCAGTGGATGAGAGTTCCTTTCATACCGCATCCCCGCCAACAAAGATTGTTCCCATTATTTTTGATGTGAGCCATCCTCACTGGTGTAAGGTGGTATCTCATTGTTGTCTTGATTTGGATCTCTCTGATGATGAATGAAGGTGAGCATGTTTTCATGTGTTTGTTGGCCATCCTTCTGTCTTCCTCAGAGAAGTGTCTATTCATTTCATCTCCCCATTTTTTTTTTTTTTTGTGGTTTTTGGGTCACCCGGCAGTGCTCAGGGATTATTCCTGGCTCCAGGCTCAGAAATTGTTCCTGGCAGGCACGGGGGACCATATGGGACGCCGGGATTCGAACCGATGACCTCCTGCATGAAAGGCAAACGCCTTACCTCCCATGCTATCTCTCCGGCCCCTCATCTCCCCATTTTTTATGGCTTTATTTGGTTTTGGGGTCTCAACTTTCTGAGTGCTTTGTATGTTCTAGATATCAGCCCTTTATCTGATATGTCGAGTGAAAAGATTCTTTCCTATTCTGTTAACTGTCTTCTTGCATTAAGTAGGGTTTCTTTCACCACACAGAAGCTTTTTAGTTTGATGTAGTCCCATTTGTTTATGTTTGATGCTAAAGTTCTTGCCATTGGTGCTCCATTCTCGAAGACCTTTTTGATATATAGGTCTTTGAGTGTTCTGCCTATTTTATTCTCTATAAACTTTATAGATTCAGGTCTGATTTCAAGGTCTTTGATCCATTTTGAGTTGACTTTTGTATAAGAAGTGAGGTATGGGTCGATTTTCACTTTCGTACATGTGGTTTTCCAGTTGTACCAACACCATTTGTTGAATAGGCTTTCTTTGTTCTATTTCAGGTTCTTGCCTCTTTTATCAACTATTAGTTGGCTGTATATCTGGGGGTTTATGTCTGGGAATTCTGTTCTGACCCACTGGTCTGAGGTCCTGTCTCTGTTCCAGTACCATGCTGTTTGATTACTATGTGTGCTTTGGAGTGCTGTGCCCTCTAATTTCAGCCTGTTTTTATCCGCTGTGGTGTGGGAATGGGTCTCTTTTCTGAGGGTGGTTCTAGGGGGGACTGTTGGGTGAGCTTGCTGAGGTTTGGCTCCTCCTGTGCTTTTCAGATGGCCTGATTCGTTGCTTTGCCCTTTTGTTGTCAGCTAGTGCTGGTCCTCTTCTGGACACAATGGTGGAGGGCGCTGTTGAGTCTAGCTCTTTCTCCCCCTCTACTACCTGGAAGTCAGTGGGTCTGTTCAATTTCCTTCTCTTTATTCCTGTCAGCCGCTGCAGTTCTGCTCCTGGCCACAATGGTTGCCTTCGCTGTTGAGCCTAGCTCTCTGTTCCCACCCCTATCTGGGAGTCAAGGAAGTTCCGCCCCCTCGAGTTTCTGCAGAAGAAATTCCCCCAGCCAAGCCCACCCAGTAGCTGCCCTCAGCCCTTGGGGAGTCTCGGGTCTACTCTGGGGCTCATGGGGATAGGTTGCTCTAGGTTACCCAAAGGACCAGGTGGCAGGCTCAAGCTCACCCAGTCTATTGGTCCCAGTCTGTCCCAGTGGTGCAGGTGACTCTGGCCAGCTAAGTACTAGGGAACTGCCCTCCTCTGTCTAAGCTTGGGTTGGGTGGGGTGATCTCTGGGGCCCAGAAAGTGAGGCGGTGGGTAATGGGGTCTCTGTGCACGCAGGCTGGCATGCACGGAGGTCTCCAAGCACCCACGTGGAAGGGCCCCAGGGTAATGCACTCACCCTGGGCAACGGTGCGGTGGGAGGTTGCGGACACCAGGGTCTCTATGCCCCAGGTGGAGCGGCCTCAGGGCACTGCACTCACTCTGGGGAGAGGCACGCAGACTGGTGGGCGCTGAGGTCTCTGAGTGCCCACCTTTTGTTTCCAATTTTATGGGCTCTTGATTATTTAAGAAATTTTGGTGTTAGGTCTGAGCTGGCTAGACCTATATGTTGTGTTAAGCTATATTCGCGTGCTCGGCGTGGTTCTTTTCTATCATTTTTATTTATTGTATTAACCAAACTGTCCCAGAACAGGATCTAAGAAAATTTAGATATATCAGTCTCATCAGAGGTCAGTTAAAGAGACTCCAGAGTCAGTTGAAGAATAAATCTCTGGGTATGACTTAGCAGAGGCAAGCAATGTATCCAGCCTATAAGGAGCTCTACTGCATGATCTTATATTCCATCATTTTTGTGTGTCTGGCCATTTTGTCAAGTGGGAGATGACTGAACCACACAGTATTTTTTTATAATTTTTATTTTAGTCATAGTGGCTTACATATCATTCACAGCAATAATTTAAGTTCATATTAACATTGAATCAGGGGAATTCCCATCACTGAATTGTCCTCCCTCCTCCTCCGCTCCCATCCTGCCTCCCATAGCCTCCACCCTCACCCCCTCCATGCCTAGCTTACTACTTAGTGACCTTTCAACTGTTTGGTCATGGTACCTCCATTATATTCCCCTCTAATTGGGAGGCGTGACTAGATAGTTAAGGTAATGTGGTTTTGTTTGAAGAAGAGAAAAGTAATACAATGGGGTAAAAATCAAATATGCCAAACATGGCCAGAGTCCTTCTAGAGGCTCTCATCCTCGGTATGAGAGATGAAGGGGGAAAAGAAGGTGGAACACCACATCAATATAAAAAGATGTACCAAATAAAATATCCAGTGAGTGAGCTGGAGAGATAGCATGGAAGTAAGGCATTTGCCTTTCATGCAGGAGGTCATCAATTCGAATCCAGCATCCCATATGGTCCCCCGTGCCTGCCAGGAGCAATTTCTGAGCCTGGAGCCAGGTATAACCCCTGAGCACTGCTGGATATGACCCAAAAACCACACACACACACACACACACACACACACACACACACACACACACGCACGCACACAAATCCAGTGAGCGCTACAGCAATAAAGATAGGCACCACATACTTGCCGTGGACTTGAGATAAAAACCATGACAGAGCACAAAACGGAAAAGAGAAAAGAAGAAAGAAAAAAAAATAAATAAATAAAAATGAAGACAACCGGTTCAATATCCACACCAAATCAAAGAAATCGACAAAAGCTAGATAGATCAAAAAAAAAAAAAGGATTATTTTGTGCTTTTTCTTTCTCTCTCTCTCTCTCTTCCCCCTCCTGCACAAGCACAGTAAACATTGGAGTCATTCAAAAAAGAATTCCTTTGGTCTAAGAGATACAGGGTTTCTCCACCCTTGAAGTATATTGTCATGGGATTAGACTCCTTTCTAGTTCATTTACTTTCCCGTTGGTGCTTTTGTGGTGTCTGGGAGACTTCTGCTCCATCTCTAGAGATCTCTGTCTCTGCACATGTCAAGGATGGAACTTATGGTGAAGTCTTTCTTTGGAACCACACAGTATTTAAGAACTATTCCTGCCACAAGTGCTGAGAGGACCATGCAATGCCAGGTATAGATTGAGGGCTTCCTGCACAAAAAGCATTCTTTCTGTACACAGCCTCTAAAGTTATGTCCTCGTCCCATATCCATTGCTTTTAATAATGCAGTTTTTGCACCCAGAACAAGTATTACAATCTAACAAAATAGGTCCTCAGTTTTATCAGGCAAGGGAAAATAAGGTATATTCAAGTTTGCACTGCATGCCTTACTATACTTGACAACCTAGAAGTTCATTGTTGGGCTGGAGTAATAGTACAATGGGTAAAGAGCTTGCCTTGCATGTGGCAAACCCAGGTTCAATCCTGGACACCACTTATGGTTCCCGAGCCCCACCAAAAGTGATTCTTGAGTGCAGAGCCAGGAGTAAGTCTGAGCATTACTGGATGTAGCCCCAAACCTAAAATTATAATAATAAAATTTCACTCTTCATAAGATTAATTATAACTAACCACATATTCCTAAGACTGAAATCTAAATTTTAAAAAATTTTACTATGACAGTTTCAACCCTAGATTCTTTCAGTAATGTTATATTCTTCACAGTTATTATCAGTTTAAATATTTTGGGGATCAATATTACAAGAAATTTTCTCAAATTCTAAGATATCTCTTATGGTATAAAAGAATGTCATTGGGTCACAGTTATTTAGTGTTTTTAGGAGAAGCTAAAAGAGCATATTTCCTTCTATGGAGTTCTTTGGGATTTTTGCCACATTCTTATAAACTCTTTGATATCTTGTTTTACAAATTTCACAGAAAAAATACTATTTAGTTTTATTAAAAAATCAGTCTACTGATCTCGGCCCTCCTCCCCCTCCTCTCCCAGGTCTTAAGATATAGAACTTTGCTAAAGTTGACAACCTAAAATGGTCCTTTTCTCTTACCCATGCCACGACAGTTCTGATTTTTTTTTTAATATATATAATTTTTATTTTGATCATAGTGTCTTACATATTGTTGACAATAACATTATAGGTGCATATTTACATAAAATCAGGGGGGATTCCCATCACCAATTTGTCCTCCCTACACCTCCGTTTTTGTCCTACCTCCCATTTCCTCTTCCCTCACCCCCAGGGCGGCTAGAATATGTGTTCCCCTCTGTATCCAACCTACTACTTAGTAGCCTTGCCCCTGTTTGGTCTTGATGCCTCCCTAAAAACCACTTCATAGGTTAGCTTTTCCTTTTTTTGAATTATGCAGATGGAATTATGCTGTATGTCTTATTTATAACTGACTTTTTTTACTCCAGATAATGAATTTAACATCTAAGTGCCAAGAACACATGATTGGATGAACACCTATATAGTACTCCATATTCATCATGGAATACTATTCAAACATAAGAAAAGATGAAGTCCTGCAATGTATTGCTACATAGATGGATCTGGAAAGTATTATAATAAGTGAATGAAGTCAGTTGAAGAGAGACACATTAATGATCTCACTCAATATGCCAGATATAAAAGAAACATAATAGTGGATAAATAATGAATGGTGGCAATAGAAATAAAAAGTAGGACGCTTACTACACAGTCTGGAAAGGAGGATATATCAAGAAAGGGATTGCTATACATTGACAGAAGGAAGTATCACTATGGACAAAGTTCAAGTGCTCAAAGGAGGTAAAGTGATATGTATGAGACACTACTAGTAAACAACATTGCAAACTACTATGCCTAAAAGGGAAAAAGAAATAGTATTGTTTCCCTTATCATGTTTCTTATATAACAAATATGAGGGACATTATTCTTATATTTGTCCCTCTTCTTCTGATTGACTTCCCTGAGCATTAATTATTTTATCCATCTTTTTCATCTTTTCTTATAACCTGTAGTGATCCAATGTGTAATCTCTATCATTTTCTTTATCCAGTTATCTTTACTTGGACATGGGTTGTTTCTAGAGTTTACCTATTTGTGAATGGTAATTCATGTGAACATAGGAGTGCAAATGTCTTCTGAATAGTGTTTGTGGGCAACTTGAAATGAAAAGCCAAGAAACCCATAGAACACAAAGACAGAAATAAGCCCTGAGCACATTTGGCTGTGGCACAGAAACAAACAAACAAAAGAAGAATAAGGGGCAGAGAGCTAACATGGAGGTAGGGTGTTTTCCTTGCATGCAGAAGGACGGTGATTCAAATCCCGATATGGTCCCCCGAGCCTCCCAGGAGCTATTTTTGAGTGTAGAGCTAGTAGTAACCTCTGAGTGCCCCTTGGATATGACCCAAAACCAAAAAAGAAGAAGAGGAAGAAGAAGAAGATGATGATGAAGAAGAAGAAGAAGAGAAGAAGAAGATGATGATGAAGAAGAAGAAAGAAGAAGAAGAAGAAGAAGAAGAAGAAGAAGAAGAAGAGAAGAAGAAGAAGAAGAAGAAGACAGAAATGGGACGTGCCCCCATGACCTTCCTTACAAGTGTTCTACTTACTTTTATCACTCCTCTTAATTACTGATTAAAACTTTTTTCTTGGGCCTGGAGAGATAGGCACAGCGGCGTTTGCCTTGCAATCAGCCGATCAGGAACTAAGGTGGTTGGTTCGAATCCCGGTGTCCCATATGGTCCCCTGTGCCTGCCAGGAGCTATTTCTGAGCAGACAGCCAGGAGTAACCCTCTGAGCAGCGCCGGGTGTGGCCCCAAAACAAAACAAAACAAAAAACTTTTTTCTTTGTAAACAGCATAAGGACATTAGACCATTTCAGTAGACGTTGTTTACTTGGTATTTATTTGTTTTTCTAAGCAGTAGGGGTGGAGTGTGATGGAATGGGAGGTACAAGAGAGGCTGCTGTTGTTTTGCTCAGAGGTCCATAATTGAGGTTATATGTGACTCCCATAGTTACCCAGGATAAACCCACTATTTAGCCTTTATATCTTTAAAAACTCAACTGCATTAAACTTCATAATAAAAAAAAATGAAACACTGCTTGCAGACATATATTTCCTGGCATCCCAAGACTTGAAGTTAAGCCCTGAATAGATGACCTCAGTCACTTAATATTTGTGCTGCAAATTTAAAGAGGTTACATGCGGACTTTGGTCATAGTCTTCCTGGCTTTCAAAGGGTATCACATATTGAGGCTGAAGAATACTGCAACAGGCAAGTTGCTTTGCTGTGGCAATCCAGTCAATATGTTTTTTGATCCCCAGCACCTTATATGTCCCCAAGCCCCGACCCATAGAAATAATCCTTGAGCTCAGACCCAAAGTAAGCCCCACACCATATGGTGGCAATAAAACAATAAAAAAATAAAACCAAGCAACAAAACAAATAAAGATGCCCAGTTTGGAGCCTAAGGTTAGGGAGAGTATGAGGGTAATATGAATGTCCACAAGGATGGCTGGTCTTTTGCATCCCAACCCCATGATGACTGAAAGATCACCAATGACTTAATTAACTGCACATCTGGCTGTTTTAAATGATGGTTCATTTTCTGTGACTATATACTATGGATATGAAAAACGCAATTCCTGAATTACCTTTCTTTGTTTCACCCAAAAGGAAGACAAATGATTTATTCGGACTTCTCATTATCAAGAACTTACTGGGAAAGCTTACTCTCATAGGTCTTATAAAGCTTTCATTTGACAATTTTTGATTCTATCCTCAAGATATTTTTTTTTTTTTGGTTTTTGGGCCACACCCGGTGGTGCTCAGGGTTACTCCTGGCTGTCTGCTCAGAAATAGCTCCTGGCAGGCACGGGGGACCATATGGGACACCGGGATTCGAAACCAACCACCTTTGGTCCTGGATCGGCTATTTGCAAGGCAAAACGCCGCTGTGCTATCTCTCTGGGCCCATCCCTCAAGATGTTTTAAACTTTTTTTTTTTCAGGAAATAGACTTACTCTAGTTAGATCTAATTAGTTAGGTGTCCCCCAGGAAACCTAATTTTCAACTGAGGAGCACTGACATTTTAAAAACCAATGTTATTGGGTCAGGGTGATAGCACAGCCTTTCATGTGGCTGATCCAGAACTTACCTCGATTCAATCCCCGTTTCTCGGTGTTGTCCCATATTGTCTCCCAAGCCAGGAGCGATTTTTTTTTTTGGGGGGGTCACACCCACCAATACTAAGAGTTACTCCTGGCTCTATGCTCAGAAATTGCTCTGACAGGCTCAGGGAATCATTTGGGATGCCGAGATTCGAACCACCATTTTCCTGCATGCAAGGCAAACGCCCTATCTCCATCTATCTCTCCGGCAAGCCAGGAACGATTTCTGATCTCATAGCCAAGGACTAATCCCTGAGCATCACCAGGTATGGCCCCACAAACAAAAAATTAAATAACTAAATTAAAAAACTCAATGCTAACAACTGAACAATATAGAGATTATAGAAATACATTACTAAAAATACAATGGGTTCCTACTTAGAAAGTTTCTTGAGCCTGTGGACTATTTACAAAATCAATACCTCATTTTGTAGCTACAATGTTTTAATATATTACTGTCACACTAATCCTTACCCCCTTAATTGAAAATGATGTTGCTAATACATAGAAATATTTGGACTGTGAGTCCCTACTCTAGAATTTTCCAATAGTGCTCATCATTTTTATGAAGATGGATATTTATAATAATAGCCCCCAAATATTCCTTTTTTGGTTTTTTTTGTATTTTGGGGGGGGGTCACACCGGCAGCACTCAGGGGTTACTCCTGGCTCTATGCTCAGAAATTGCTCCTGGCAAGCTCAGAGGACCATATGGGATGCCCGGATTCGAACCACCCGACCTTCTGTATGCAAAGCAAACGAATTACCTCCATGCTATCTTTTCCTCCCTCCAAATATTCTTATAGTTGTAGCTGCTTAGAAGTGGTGACAGGTAGCATGCAGAATAAAGACAACAAGAGTCAAAGTCATACAAAAAAAGAAATTCCAGAAGTATTATATTAGGGATATAATTGACATAAGCAATGTCAACAGCAGAGCTTAATCCAATCTAAAAAGAAATAATGGTAAAATTGTATGACTTTTTATTCTTGGGGACTAAAATTCAAGACACCATAAATCGTGATTGAAGTGCTTATATTACTAAAATAGAACACAGAATCTCATTAACACAAATGCAAAGTTTCTGTTATAATTGTGTTAGTGACCCATGTTTGTCCTGGGTTACTAATTTTTCTATTTATAATTAAAATATGAATAACCATGTCTTCTATAATACTTTAAATGGGACATTTTGTAATACTGTAGTGTATTGTAATAATACATAATTACATTAAAATGTAATGTATAAATAATATAATTTATAATACAATATTATATATAATATATAATATAATATTGTAATCACTTTTACGTCGGGAACATAGTATTATCTAATGTCATTTGCAACTTTGTTAAATGTCTATGAGTAGGTGATGCCTTTTATAAAGGTATATTTAAGTATTACTAGGCTTCCTATATTACCCCACTTACAAAAGACTATGTTTTGGATTTTTGAGGGGCAGGCTGTTTGCTTGTTTTGTTTTGGGCCACACCCAAAGATGCTCAGGGATTACACATAGCTATGCACTCAGAAATTGCTCCTGGCTTTAGGGGATCATAGGGGATACCAGGGATTGAACCCATGTTTGTCCTGGGTCAGCTGCAAGCAAGGCAAATGCCTACTGCTGTGCTATGCTTTTTTTTTTTTTTTTTTTTTTTTTTGGTTTTTGGTTTTTGGGCCACACCCGACTGTGCTCAGGGGTTACTCCTGGCTATCTGCTCAGAAATAGCTCCTGGAAGGCACAGGGGACCATATGGGATGCAGGGATTCGAACCAACCACCCTAGGTCCTGTGTCAGCTGCTTGCAAGGCAAATGCCACTGTGCTATCTCTCCGGCCCCTGTGCTATGTTTTTAATACATATTGTGTGGTTATTTTTCTTAGTAAAATATAAATAGATGATTTTCTTTGTTTTTAGGATAGCCAGAATTCAAACCAAATAGTCAGATTGAGATAAGCCTCTTCAGACCTCAGCCTCCACTATACATATACCTGCACTGAAAGCTAGGCTCCATTATGGCCCAGTTGTCTTGGCATGGCATGTGTTGTTATTTCAAGGTCACAGGAGGAAAGCACATTAAATCATTGGTCAATGTGCTCCCAATGTGAGCAATTGAGGTGGTCCTTCCTTATCAAATGTGAACGTCTCATTTCCCTGCCCAAGTCACCTGCCTTTTCTCCTCTTCTCTGTGCCCTGTGAGTCACCACTGTGCTTTAAGAGATAATCCAACAACATACACTTTATCTTTATAGAAACACAAAAATGGACATATTTTTCCATTATGTTTGACTCTGCAATGAAGTACTAGGATGTGAGTTTAACATGAACTCATTCCTTCCGCTGCAGCAGACAGATGGACAGAGGCATTCCAGTTTGTTTCCAGTCTTTTGTCTTAGGAGCAGTTTTGGCATTTCCTTTAGGAAACTGGAGGTGGTGACCTAAGGTTTCCTCAGTGAGCACACTTCTGTTTCCCACAGTCAACCTTACCAGAAATGACATTACCTCTATGAGGTGAGATTTATCTTCATGTCCCAACTGTGTCCTGTTCATAGTCAGTGATACTTAAAAGCACAAATCTGAAATGTAACAATAGCACTGAAGAGCCCAATATGCCAAAAAATATCAAATTTAATTTTCAATGAAGAGAACCATAATACAAATAAGGATTAATGGTTACCGTAATTCTGTGATGTTTGCTAAGCCACTCTTGTTCTTATTTTATAATTGAGAAATTAATGACTAGTATGATAAAGCTTTCCTGACATGGTGAATCATAAGCTTTTAGATATGTGATTCTCAGTCCATATTCTAATCACTTGTTTTTAGATTATATTTATGCATATATGTTAAAACAGAATAGTTACACTTAATTTGATCTGGCTTGAAAGTCATTTTAAACGTAAAACAATTACATTTTGCTTTTCAATATGGTATTTAAAGGTGGTGGTTTTTTTCATCTATTCTTTACTACTCCTCAGCGTGAGCTTATTGAAGTTTCTCTTCCTGAAAAAAGACAAGTGGTTTTTAAATAAACCACACTTTTTTCGCAAGCCTAGATTTTAACATCTTTTCAAGAATAATAGAACTTTGCCCTGGTCTGTGATCCTAAGGATTTATGCAGTCAAATATAGCGTTTTAATAATTACTATTAACAAATGCTCTTCACAAAGAAATCTTTAAAAAAAACATCAGTTTATAATGTTTAAAAGTTGATAATACTATGTGCAAAATGATCGAGTAAAAGTCAGAAACCCATTAAATACTATTTTTTTAAAGGCCTTTCTACATGTAATTGCACTGGAAACCCCACTAAGAGACAGGGCTTCATCTTTATTCTTTATAAAACTTAGGAACATTTTCACCTATTTAAAGAAAAAGGAAAAATTTCCAGCATTCATTTTCTATTCACTAAAGTAATGCTTTAAAGGGCACAAGAGGGTGATAAAAAATACAACATTCAATAGCTGTTAACACAGGTTAGAAAAAAATTCAATAGAATACCCCTCTGCTGAAACAAATACATTCAATACTCGTGAAAAGTATTTTAAACAGAACAAAATTATAATATCCCGATTGGTTGAAATCAATCACAGAAACTCCTAAAGAAATGAACGTCAAATAATAGTGCCAAAGATAGAGTGATGAATTTGTGAGACAAACTAAGATTGTGCTTTATAAAGTTTGTGATTCGTTGTTTCTTTCCACTTGGCCTGCTTTCTCTGATACCAAGGTTCAACCCCAGTACAATACTAGAGATTGTGGACTTGCTTCTGAAGATTTCAATTAGAATGAGTATTATCCTGTGACATTTTTCATAGTAGAAACTTTGGCCTCAGAAAATAAGTAGCTAACATCTCTCCACCTCCTCATCACATCTCTTCATCTCCTCATCCTCGCCTACCTACTTACTAATCTTACCAGCTGCACATCATCCAAGAAATAGCCTGTGCCCAAAGGCCTAGCTCTAATGAAGGCGAGGAGGGTTATAAAGTAATAGAATTTTGAGGAGGGATGTGAAGGGCAAAGGAGGGGTGAACTATGTAACATCTACCCAGACAAGCAAAGTGCACACACTTGGATTGGCAAGTAAAGTGAAAGAAACGACCTCAAAACACTCGAGAGAGTGAGTTTTCACATGGTGACAAGACACTGGCCTTTATGGAGATTCCCGAATAAACAATCCTGTTCAGGAGCTTGACAATGCTAGACCTTTGGCTCAGTGCAAAAATCAAAGAGCTCCAGGGAAGAGGAAATAGATTCCAGGCCAGGACCCAATCTCCACCCTTCCCCAGTGCATTGTCACCGGAACTCACTCTAAGTCACCAACACCCAGGACCACCAGGCTGATTCCAATGTTTCCTCCAAACTCGGGCAACTATTGAGATTTATTTTTTCTTCAGACACTGCAGTGGTGGATGACCAGGCGATGAGCAATCTGTGGTGGACCAACATGTCTCAGTTTTAGGGATGATGAGTTGATATTGCCAGAAGACATGATAGTCTCTGGGTTGTCCCCATCATCCTTCTGGGGATGGGAGGAATTGTCTGATTTACTGCGACTGAATTCCATGCCCTGCGATGATGGGACGTTTGAATTTGCCTGTGGAGTCCCCACTGGCGGCATTTGCAGACAAGACATGATCCGGATGAAAAGCCTGCGCATCTCCTTGTTGGTCAGTGTATAAATGATAGGGTTGGTGGCAGAGTTGATCACAGCCAAGACCAAGAAGTATTCCGCTCGGAAAAGGATGTCACAGGTTCTTCGCCTTGCAGCCACATCCAGCAGGAGTAGGATGAAGAGGGGGGCCCAACAGGCGATGAAGACACTCAAAACGATGATCACAGTCTTGAGAAGTGCCAGGACTTCTCAGAGCTTCTGCTGGCCTTGGAGATGTTCTTGCGAAATGTCAGACGTCGGCTACGAGTCCTGACCAACGAGTAGATCCTGCAGTAGAGGATGACGATAGAAAGCAGGAGCAGAGTGAAGATGGTGGTGCAGAAGAGGATATAGTGCTTGTGGTAGAGGGGAAGCACCGTGGAGCAGTTGGACAGTAGTCCCGATGCAGTTCCAGCCCATGATGGGCAGGCCCCCCCAAGATGAGAGAGATGACCCCAACAGCCACTTGTGAGCAGAAAAGAGCGGGAGCTGTTGCTGCCATTGTGGAGTTTCATCTTCAGCATGGTGATATAACGTTCAATGGCAATGGCCAGGAGGCTGAACACTGAAGCAGAGAGAGCCACAAACATACTCCCTTCCCGCAGAAACCACTGGGCAGGGGTGAGCTTGTAGGTGGTAGCTCCAGACAAGAGTAGATTGGCTGTGTAGGCCACTCCTGCCAACAGGTCAGAGAGGGCCAGGTTGCCAATGAAATAGTACATGGGTCGGTGGGAATTTCTTGGTTTTCCAAATGGTCAGCAGAACAAAGATGTTTTCCTAAGATGATGAAGCAACCAGATGAGAATGAAAACCACTGAAGTCCTTTTAAGGATCATTCCCCCTGTCTGCGCTGGTATTCAGCTTGCCTGTGTAGTTGTAATGCCGAACAATGATGTCATAGTTGACATAGTCCGAGACGGAGCTATGGAGGACCTTGACCTGTGGGACACTGGTGGACCCCATAGTTTCCACTAAGCCCCCAAGAACCAGTGATGGCGCTTCTGCAGATAAGTCGCTAGAGGGCGACGGCCGAAAGAGTCTTTCAGTAGCTGCCTGGTACGGGAGACTTAGTTATCCAGATTTAGATATTGTGTCGCTTCTCTGCCTCAGAAACCTTAAACAAGTTACAAAAGGAGAGAGAGTTAGGGAACAAGCTACAGCATATTGGCATAATTCATTCTAGCTCAAATATTGCTCCAGTTTTGTGGGGCCCATTTGTTTAAGGGCACCTGGGGAAAGCCCTGGGACAGGGACTCAAAACAGATGTATGAAAGGTAGAAGGAGTAAAGTAAAGATGCTCTGGGTTTACTCCTGGCTCTGCTTTCAGGACTTCTGCACCAGGCGGTAGGTAATTTTGGGGGGCAGGAGTGGACCCCTGGTCTGCTGGGCGCAAGGCAAGCACTTTACTATCTTTCCGGTTCATAAAAAAATTTTTTTAAAGCCACAGTTCTTGGGAGGCAAAGAAAAGTTAAAAAAAAAAGAAAAGAAAAGAAAGAAAGCAGAAAGCAAAAACAAGATTTTAACCGAACTTAAAATGTTAAGTCAACTCTGAATTCTCCCTGGAATCATATGCATTCTTTTGGAAAGTGGGAACCTGGGGAGCCTAATCCCTTTCCTTCCTCTCTTGCCCCCTCGTTTATAGGGAGCAAGGGCTCCAAGAGGGTCCTCTAGCCCCATCCCAGGGTTCCTCCCATTGAAAAACTCCCAGCGGTAGAAAGGATAGTGCACTCTAATACTGAGTACCCCCACCCCACAGACCACCATCTCCCCCCAAATAAAGGAGGTGAGATCCTAGTCACAAATTGCCTCACAGGTAATTAAATATGCATGAGAATAAATGGCCAGCCCTAAACCCCTCTCTGAGGCTATGAATAGCTCTGGAGCAGGAGCTGTGCTGAGGGTCCGAGGGCGAAGCAAGCTTTGAGCAGCCAAGTCCGCCTCCCAGTCGTGGGGTAAACAGGAAGCTTAGTGCCTCCGTGAAGCAATTGCCTTTGGGTTCTTTTTTCCCTCCCCAGCCCCCCACCAGCCAGTGCAAAAAAAAAGCAAAGATCCTCAATGGCAATCATTAATTGCCAAAAATTGCATAAATTTAGTATACAGTTCTATTGTTTAAGAAGTCTTTTTATAGTTACTGTATATATACATAAAAACATATAAATATACAGATATATTTATGTGTATATATATAGTCACCCAAACACAGAAAAAGAGAAGTTACATTGCAAACGATAACACGCGTGCCTTTCCATTTCTGTTTTCAAGTGCTAAACTATTCTCCAAAAACTCCACTGAAGGTTCTTCCAGGGCTAAGCTTGAGGGTCCATTTTATTGAACATCCTTTCCCCCAACACTAGGGCACACTCAAAAGCTTGGGGTTCACGAAACAGGGGCAGAAGGGAGCAAAAATCAACCTGGATATCCATATCAAAGGTCCTCAGACCTGTGATCCAAATGGAGAGGCAGAGACAGCCAGCAGTTCTGGGACTTTAGCGACTGCTGGCTCCACATTTTGGATCTATCACCCTCACTTTTGGCTTTGCAGTCAAGAGTTAAAAAAAAAATCACCACCCCCATCTCCCATATTCTTTGTCTATAGGATTTCCCAAATCCAGTGCTTTCCCATTCTCTCCTCCAACCAACCGCAGTTTCCACTGCGTCCATCCTACAATGGGGGGACTTAGCTCTTGTCCAAAGTTTAGCAATCACAAGTGTCCCCCAAGAACCACCAGCCCACAGATCCCCGACTTCTCTTGTCCTATCTAGAAACGGTTTTGTGCTCTTGTTTATATTTAAAAAGATATATATTTAAAAAGAAAATTTATTTATGACCCTGCAGATCCCACCAGTAGGAGCTGGCAGACAGGCTGGCACCAGGCGAGGTGCCTTGGACTTACCTCTTTCAAGCTGGACGAAGCTGCGTTTGCAGAACTCCGGGTGTGCGAGCTCTGGGCATCTTGCAGCAGCCCCAATGCCGGTGGCACACTTGGTCCAACTTTCCCAAATCGGGGAATACCTCTCCCCCACACCTCCACAGTCCACACTCCAATCACCAACCAAAGCCCCGCACCGACCAGGCGAGCTGCAGTCTCCCCAAGCGACCTGGCCCAGCTGGGTGGGCTCTTTAGGAAGAGAAAGGGAGGGGTGATTGCTTCAGCCCCCCACGCCCTCAGCCCTCGGCTGGGGCCTCTGGATCTCCTAAAAAGCCAAAAACTCCTCCCAGCTCAAGCGAAAAAGCAGCCGCCGGAGGCGGAGCCAGGTCCTCGCTGGTCTCTGGGCTATAAATCAGGGTCATCGCCTCCTGCTACTGTGGTTGGCTGAGAATGGTCGCCAGGCTTTGTGAAAGGGCAGAAGCCTTGGAAACTTTCCTCTGAAAGTCCTAGGGGCCAGGGGGAAAGCCTGAAATCTCAAGGCCGGGTATCCCACTCTCTGGGAGGACAGAAAAGGGGAGTCTGAGTGCCCAGAGACTGACTGAGAGCTCTGTACTAAAGCAGAGAAGCTTTAGACAGATAAGATTGGAGAGGTGTTCTAGAGGTCTGAAGGAGACGAATCCTGGGGTTCCTTAATTTTTTGCCCTCCTATTCCTTTCTGCAGCCCTATCTCGGTGCAAAACATATGCATGCACACACATACACACAGTCATGCAAACACACATACACACATGCAGGAACACTCACATATGCATGCATACTCGCATGCACACAAACAAGCACCCCCTCTCTCTGAGTGGTGAAGCTTGATGTGGGCTTGGTGGGGGGAGAGGTGGAGAGGTGGGGTGGTTTGGGTGCTGCTCAGGACATGGTGAAATGGGCCAGCGCCCTGTGGGGTTTCCCCTTCCTCCACAGGACGCAAAGTCAGGTTGTGTGTGTCCCAGATTTTGGCCAGTGGTCAGGTCTTTCAAGAGCTGGATGGCTGCAGTGTCCTGAGCAAGTCTAGCTACTTAGTTTGTTCTGAGATTTGCAAAGTGGCATGCTCTAAAACCGGGAAAGCAAAGTGGGTGTCCTGGCTGGAATGGGAAAAGAGCAAGGGATTTTCTTCCTTTTTTAAAGAGGGGTGACAATTAAAAAACCCCTACAACATCCTACCCCCCCCCCCCAACTTGACTGCTCACCGACTGGCCTCTGCTTTCTCAAAGATGCCACTTCAGAAGGTGTGGCTGCCAGGAGTCTCTGACAGCTCTGCCTGGTGGCAAGTTTAGGGCACATCTCTTTTGCCCTAGTGTCAGAGACGATTTCTGTCTAGTCCTTCATCTTGCTGACTTCCCATTCGGCAAAGACGAAGGCAAAAAACTTCTTCACTGCACAGTTTCAGTGACAGGCACACACCCTGTACTTGAGTGATTCAAAAGGAGACTGACCTTGAATGAATAAACAACAGACCCCAGGCTTCTGAGATTTCAAAAGCCTGTGAAAGAAAGAAGAAAAAAAAAAAAACTCAAATGACGGTTGATTCACAGGTGCCTGAAAACCTGCCTTGCACCCCACACACTTGCGAATTCAGCAAGAGTGTGTGTGTCATGTAGAAACTGACATAACAGGCTAAACTCTAGAATTTAGTGACTTCGAAGACTTCCCTTGAAAACAGACATAGGTTAGGACCACAAACTTTTGAGTTCTTTAAAGGGAAAGGGATGTAAATAAATTGCCTACCCTGTCTGCCTCAGACTGGTTTCACTGAGCACAATTGATGTGGGCAGAGAACATTGCAGATCATTTTATTGATGAGGAAAAGGTCAAGCTCTAGTTTGAATCACTTCCATAGCCCAGCAGTCGAGGTCCAAATTTGGGCTTTCAGGCACAAATAGTTCAGCTAGCTTCTAGACCTGACTGTTGTAACATTTGCACTAATTCTCAATGCTTACAAAATGTTTGCCGCAAGATGCTAATGAAAGCCCTTTTAGAATCACTTATTTCCTGAATGCAAGAGCAGTGGAGGGGTTTTTTGAGGAACTTAGGTGGTGGCAACTTTGCACAGTAACTTTATCAAAACCATGAATGTAAATTAACACTGTTGTAGCATATGAAAGTTCTCATCTCTGTGTGGCCAAGGTTGAAAGCAGAGGTGCAGGGTCCAGAGCGGATGGCACAAGTGGTAGGGCATTTGCCTTGCACGCGCTAACTTAGGATGGATCATAATTCGATCCCCCAGCATGGTGCCCCAGGCCAGGAGCGATTTCTGAGTCCATAGCCAGGAATAACCCTTGAGTGTCACCTGGTGTGGCACATAAAGAAAAAAAAAAAAAAAAAGAAAAGAAAAGAAAAGAAAAAAGAAAGAAAGCAGAGGTGCAGAGACAGAATAGCCTGATTCAGGGGGCCAAAGAGATAGCACAGTGGTGGGACATTTGCATTGCAAACAGTCGATGCAGGACCAACTTTGTTTCGAATCCCAGCATCCCAGATGATCCCTTGTACCTGCCAGAAGCAATTTCTGAGCACAGAGCCAGGAGTAACCCCTGAGGGCTGCTGGGTGTGACCCAAAAACCAAAAGAAAAAAAAAATACCCTGATTCAGTTAAACAGGAAAAAAAAAAAAACAGCAAACTCTTTAAGAAAATGAAGGGAAAGGGAAAGAAAGAGAATAAACTCTTTTAGTAAGATGACAGAGAAGGTAACCCTTCTTGTTTATAGCTTCTTAAATAGGGAGATAAGGGAACATTTTACCTTGGGTTTAAGGAACCAAGGTGGTAAAACAGAGAATGGGAAGAACAGAATATTTCAATATCTCTGCATATCCTGGCCCATTAGCAACATTCCACACCAACAATTTTTCTCTGGGGGCTTTTTTCTCCTAATCTCTCTCTACCTGGATCCCTGCTGGCTCTATAGAACTGTTTCAACACTGTTGTAAACATGCTACCTAAATTATAATAACAATTTAAAGTATCACCTTCCTAATAGGGTGGAGCTCGTGGAAGATAACAACCAGCAGATATGAACTCACATTTCTATTCTAAAAAAGATTTAAAAGGGGCCAGTGAGGTGGCGCTAGAAGTAAGGTGTCTGCCTTGCAAGCGCTAGCCAAGGAAGGACTGCGGTTCGATCCCCCAGCGTCCCATATGGTCCCCCCCCAAGCCAGGGGCGATTTCTGATTGCTTAGCCAGGAGTAACCCCTGAGCATCAAACGGGTGTGGCCAAAAACAAAACAAAACAAAAAGATAAAAAACAAACAAACAAAAAAAGATTTAAAAAAAAAACCTCAGCACCCTCAAAAGGTTGCAACAGTAGTCAGCAGATTAGGCTCTTGCCTTGTATGCAATCAACCCAGGTTAGCTCCCTGGACTTCCATATCACTTTTCCAAGCCTGCAAAAAGTGATTTCTGAATGATTCCTGAATGCAACGCTGAAAGTAACCCTTAAAACTTCTAGGTGTGGCAAAAAAAAAAAAAAAAACCAAACAAACAAAAAAAGATCACTAGCATCTGACCTACCTCAAACAAAGAATTTTTGTCTGATTATTTTTTTTAGTTTTCAGCATGTGATTTGGGTCTCATTAACATTGGTTCTTAAACTTAATTTAAAAAATTAAAAATAGGGCCCAGAGAGATAGCACAGCGGTGTTTGCCTTGCAAGCAGCTGATCCAGGACCAAAGGTGGTTGGTTCGAATTCCGCTGTCCCATATGGTCCCCCGTGCCTGCCAGGAGCTATTTCTGAGCAGACAGCCAGGAGTAATCCCTGAGCACCGCCGGGTGTGGCCCAAAAAACAAAAACAAAAACAAAAAATTTCACCTAATTGAATGGATGGTACAGAAATTATTTTTCCCCCACATATTCCTATTCCCCACCTTCCACATACATATGAATAGTCCCTCTCATGATAATGCCTTACCTCTTCCCCATCTTCCCTGTCATTGATGACTTCTCTCTATAAGTTAGGTACTGCTGGTATTCAATTACATTTTACAAACAAGGTAATTGAGTCCTAGTGATATTAAGTAATATAATTAACATGGAATATAAAAATAAACAAAGTGGGAGCTTTCAAGCACTGCTCCAAAATACCTCATAACTTATCCACTAACTTCCAACATGGCAAAAGAATCACAAGGTAGAAGTCAGTTCACTGATTCTTTTATTTGTTGGGTTTGAATCCATAACTTATGATGCTTGGTGGGTGAATGCGCCTGGTTAAGCCTCCTGGATTTCCTTCTGGCAATGCTGGGGAGACATAATAGTGCCAGGTATCAAACCAGGAATCCTGCATGTAAAGTATGCTCTCTTGAGCCATCTCACAACCCAATAGTCCATTTTTTGTGACTATAGTTGGTGAGGATGATATTCAGTATTGATCTGGTTAACTTTTTTCTTTTTCTTTTTCTTGTTTTTTGGTTTTGTTTTGTTTTTGGGCCACATCTGGTGACGTTCATGGATGACTCCTGATTATGCGCTCAGAAATCGCTCCCGGTTTGGAGGACCATATGGGATGCCAGGTCTGTCCTAGGTCAGTCACATGCAAGGCAAATGCCCTACCACTGCTCTATTGCTTCAGCTCCTGGTTATCTTTTTTTCTTATTAAAAATGTTCATTTTTATTTCCTCCTCTATTGCCCTTCCTTTGTTATTGGAGATGTTGCTATTTGACAGACCAGGGATTTCATACTGATGTATGACTATAATTAGTGATTACACATTATTTTAATTTTTAAATTGTATTCATGTATTTTAAAAATTAACTGAAAGATATGCAATTTACACAGTTATTTTAGCAACGGTGCACCTGGGGGAGGGTCGAACATCATACTGAGATACTCTCACACTCTTCTGTCATATGTAGCAAGACTTGCTCCACTTTAATGGTGATGCTCACTCAGAATCACATGCTTTATTGAGGCCCAAAAATTAGTTATGAGTGTCATCGTGGTGTGCTCCTGCGGAAGATCTCCAAGGTTTCATCTCCTGGCTACAGGGCTTGTACATCTTTTTTAGTTACAGGGCTCCCTGGCCACTGCACCCTTATTGTAACTCATCACCCAGAGAGAACAAAAATCACTTATAGACTAGGGTATTTCAGACTCAAAAACCAGATTTGAGAGGCCGGAGAGGTGGTGCAACGGTAGGGCGTTTACCTTGCATGCGGCTGACCCAGGACCCAACTGGTTTGGATCCCCAGCATCTCATATGATCCCCCAAGCCAGGAGTGATTTCTGAGTGCAGATCTAGGAGTAACCCCTGAGTATCACTGGGTGTGGCCCCAAAACAAAATAAAATAAAGCAAAAGAAAAAACCAGAGTTGATATGCTAATTTATTTATTTTGTTTGTTTGTTTGTTTGTTTTATTGTAAGGGTTAGGAACCACACCAGGGGTTATTCCTGGCTCCGATTTCTGGCTCATAATCTCTGGTTCATGAATGTCTGATAGCACTTGGGGAACCATATGTGGTACTAGTAATTAGATGTGTGGCTACAGAAAAAGCAATGCCTGATTCCCTGCACAATTCCTGAGTCAATGTTTTGAATAACAAAATATTTTCATCCGATTTCTTGGTGCTATTCATTGTTATCATGCAAATACGAAGTAATGATGACCATTTTTGGCAAAGGCAGAAAAAAGACAAAGCTGTTGGCAGCAAGGGCTTCCTTGACAGATGCAAGTTTGAGTGCCAACTCAGGTCTGTCTCTTCAGGAGAGACCTTAAGAATTGCTATGTGGGGCCAGAGAGATAGCATGGAGGTAGGGTGTTTGCCTTGCATGTAGAAGGACGGTGGTTCAATCCCGGCATCCCATATGGTCCCCTGAGCTTGCCAGGAGTCATTTCTGACTTAGAGCCAGGAGTAACCCCTGAGTATTGCCGGGTGTGACCCAAAAACCAAAAAAAAAAAAAAAAAAAAAGATAATAATAATAATTGCTATTGTCTGGTTGCTAGCCCAGTTCCCTTTTTTACTCTTGCCTGGAAGGCAAGCCAAGTGAGGTTATCATCTGAGTTCCAATTCATACTGAGATTCTTGAATTCCAAATTTCAGATTTCATAGCAGCTTTTCAAATCCTGTTCCAGTATCTCTCTTTAAAAATTGTCAGATAAGGGGCCTGAGAGATAGCATGGAGGTAAGGCATTTGCCTTTCATGCAGAAGGTCATTGGTTCAAATCCCAGCATCCCATATGGTCCCCCATGCCTGCCAGGAGCGATTTCTGAGCGTGGAGCAAGGAGTAACCCCTGAATACTGCCGGGTGTAACCCAAAAACCAAAAACCAATAAAAAAATTGTCAGATAAGGGACCAGAGAGATAGCACAGCAGAAGAGCAATTGCCTTGCATGCGCCAACCCAGGAGGAAACCAGTTTGATTCCCAGCATCCCACATGATCCCCCAGCCTGCCAGGTGCGATTTCTGAGTGCAGAAACCAAGAGTGACCCCTGAGTGCCACTGGGTGTGGTCCAAAAAATAACCAACCGACAAACAAATAAATAAATAAATAAATAAAGTTTAAAAAAATAAAAAAATAAAGAAAAAATGGTCAGATAAGGACCAGAGCGATAGCACAGCAGTAGGGCATTTTCCTTGCACACAGTTGGCCCACAATTGACTGTGGTTCAAATCCCAGCATCCTATATGGTGCCCCAGCCTGCCAGTAGCAATTTCTGAGATTAGAGCCAGGAGGTAACCCCTGAGCATCACCAGGTGTGGCCCCAAAACAAAAACAAACAAACAAAAAAGTCAAATAAAACACTAGGCAATATTTGGGACATGTGTGTAAAAACAAATTATATGTTGCTAATCTTCAAGTCAGACTTCACTGAGTGAACTGTATTTCCTTTGCTACATCTGGCAATTCTACTTCTTCCTACATTCTCTTACCAAAGTTTCCTTTTCAACTCACTTTACCAGTACACAATCACCCAAAAAGGTTTAACCCTTTCCTTACTGGTTTATTTATAGGATAAATAATAACCAGTTTCTTATTTTCCAGAGAAAAGAGTATTACCGCTTTAATTATTTATTTACTTTTTTTTTGCCTCTAACTTCCAGTTTAATAGCTATTTTATCCTCCTACCTCCTGCCTATATTTTTGTCTTCCCAAGCATCACCATATTCCCCATTACATTTTTTAAGACTCAGGTTGGTGATTTCTTCTCCCCTATCTTGAACTCTTGCTCTCTGATGAGTATCTTAAATAGAAAGTTTTTTGTATTTCCTCTACACAAAAATCATTTTCTGCCCCTAGTTATAGCAGCATCTCTCATTACATATTTAGTAGACTATGATTAATCTTTGGCCCCAGACAGATGGGTTTAACCTGCGCATATTGCTAAGTATTAAGTCATCTTGGCTGGCTAGGTGCTTTTCAGGCAATTTTATTAAATTACTTTGATCCTCAGTTTCTTCATCTCTAAAATGTTTTTTGAATGACAGTTTCTCTTTCAATTCTTGTGATGACTACAGAGCTTCAAATGTGTAAGGAATGCTCCAAGTTTCCACCACCTTTCAACATTTGGTGTGCTGTCTTTACATTCAGGTTCCTTTGTCATTCAAATAAAACTATTTTAAATAAAATTAACACATGCATGGCTGAAAAAAACAAATGTTACTACATTTCCAAGGAAGAACCTCAGTTCTAAATCTCCTCCAATCAATACTCCACTGCTTTGAAGTCTTGATGTTTCTTCTGAAAGCGAATTGCAACTCTAAATCCAAGTTTTGTTACCTCCATTAATCGACTAAGCAATATTTATAAACTTCATGCCATGTTAAAGGAGTATTAATTCATTGTCTTTTAATACACGTACTTAGTTTATAAACTTTCTAAACCTTGCATATCTGATATTTTAGCTGAATACAGCTATAGGTAATTTATCCTGCAAAATTTG
Source organism: Suncus etruscus (assembly GCF_024139225.1). Taxonomy (NCBI): domain Eukaryota; kingdom Metazoa; phylum Chordata; class Mammalia; order Eulipotyphla; family Soricidae; genus Suncus; species Suncus etruscus. Next base: position 20,780,131 of record NC_064866.1, on the reverse strand, counting down.
ATGTTACTCCATTGTCTTTTAGTTTTTAGTGCTACTTAGAAATACAAAATAGGATGGATAATTCCTTTCTTTTTTGAGCAAACAATATGAAATAAATTTAATAAATGCCTTCCAAGGAGACTGGCTGAGGAGTGGAAGGAAATGAAGGTAAATCACAGTGTCTTAAAATTAATTAAAAAATAAATAAATGGGGGACCAGAGAGCACAGCGGTAGGGCATTTGCCTTGCATGTAGCCAACCTGAGAGGGACCCGTTTGATTTCCAGCATCTCATATAGTTCCCCAGCCTGCCAAGGGTGATTTCTGAGTGCAGAGCCAGGAGTAAACCCTGGGCACCACTGGTGTGGCCCAAAAACTAATCAATCAATCAATCAAGTTTAAAAAATAAATAAATGGGGACCATTTATTGCCTTGCATTTGGGTGACCTGGCTTCTTCAATCTCGGGCATCCCATATGATATGGTCTACTGGGTTCGCAAGAAGTGATCCTTTAGCACAAAGCCAGGAGTCAGACATGAGTACCACAGGTTTAGCCCAAAGATTTAAAAAAAAAAAAAAGGAAAGAGAAATAATCAGGTTTTTTTTTTTTTTATTTGTTTGGTTGTTAATTTGGGGGCCTGGCAGTGCTCACAAACCATTGTTGGTCAAGTGCTCAGGAGTTACCCCTGGTAGAGTTTCGGGGACAATATGTGGTGCTGGGTCAGAGAATGCAAGATCTTACCTCCTGGACTATCTCTCTGGTCTTCAGAAATAATTGGTGCTTTCATCTCCCAATCCTGCTTAATCATTTGTATTAAAATTTTAGCTTATATTTTTTTCATATGCATTCTTTCTTCTCTTTGGGTCCCTACTTCAAGATAACCAAGAAAGGAAGCAACAGTGGGTGAACCAAAACTTGGCCATTCAGGGGCAGTTCATTCTCTATATACTATACTGGTGCATGCTCAACAGGCAAGATTATGATGAACAGATGGAGACATAGTACAAAGAGATTCCTAGAACCCCATTTGTTGGTTCCCCAAACTCTATCAAGAGTGATTCATAAGGGGTGGAGAGATAGCATAGAGGTGGGGCATTTGCCTTTAATGCAGGAGGTCATTGGTTTGAATCCTGGCATCCTATATGGTCTCCTGAGCCTGCCAGGAGCGATTTCTGAGCATGGAGCCAGGAGTAACCCATGAGCGCTGCTGGCTGTGACCCAAAATAAAAAAAAAAAAAAAAGAAAAGAAAAGAAAAATTAAGAAAACAACAACAAAAAAGGAGTGATTTATAAGCACAGAGTCAGGAGAAAGTCTTGAGCCCTGGCTGAATATAATCCTCCCAGTTGCCCTCAGGAATGATTCTGAAGAACATCTCTTTTTTTTTTTTTTTTTTTTTTGGGCCACACCCGGCGGTGCTCAGGGGTTACTCCTGGCTGTCTGCTCAGAAATAGCTCCTGGCAGGCACAGGGGACCATATGGGACACCGGGATTCTAACCAACCACCTTTGGTCCTGGATCGGCTGCTTGCAAGGCAAACGCCGCTGTGCTATCTCTCCGGGCCCAGAACATCTCTTTTTTTAAGTTTTTGGGTCACACCCAGCAGCGCTCAGGGGTTACTCCTGGCTCTGTGCTCAGAAATCGCTCCTGGCAGGCTCAGAGGACCATATGGCAGGGGAGATACCACCATCATGAAGGATATTTCTTCTGGTTAGATTCCCAGAACTTCACAGTATTGAAATAAAGACAAACCCTCAGATCAATGAAATAGATTTGAGTATTCAGAGAACTATCCCTAAACATGCAATCAACTAATCTTTGATAAAAGGGCAAGAAATGCAAAATGGAGCAAGAAAAGCCTCTTCAACAAGTGGTATTGGGACAACTGGTCAGCTACATGCAAAAAGCAAACTCAGACCTCTACCTAACACCATGCATAAAGATCAAATCAAAATGAGTTAAAGACCTTGATAACAAACCTAAAAATATAAGGTATATAGAAGAAAACATAGGCAAAACACTCAATGTCATGACATTGGGACAAAAGACTTCATCAAGGAGGAAATACCCCTCCCTGTCCAAACTAGTGGTAGCAGAGATAAACAAATGAGACAAAATTGAACTGAGAAGCTTATGCACTTCAAAAAAAACTGACTAGGATACAAAGGCCACCCACTGAATGGGTAAGGAGCTAATATCTAAGATATACAAGATACTGACAGGAAAAAAAAATTTAATCCCATCAAAAAATGAGGAAAAGAAATTTACTCGAAGCAGAAATGTGCCAAAATGCACATGAAAAACATTTTCCAGATCACTAATCTTCAGGGAGATGCAAATCAAAACAGCATCAAACAAATGAAGTTGTCTAGAAATTCAAAGCTAGAATAGTATGAATTTTTTTTTTCGGTTTTTGGGTCACACCAGGCAGCGTTCAGGGGTTACTCCTGGCTCTACACTCAGAAATCACCCCTGGCAGGCACGGGGACCATATGAGATGCAGGAATTCGAACCACTGTCTGTCCTAGGTAGGCTGCATGCAGGGCAAATGCCCTACCACTGTGTTATCTCTTCAGCCCCTAAAGTAGCATGAATTTTAGGAGCATATACAGCAGGCATCCTGGAAGAAAACCTGATTCAAACATGAGGACTGTTTTGTGGTTATAGCTGCCAGATTTTCCCAGAAGAAGAAAGATAGGGGGGGGGGGTAATACACTAAATAACCCCTGGTGATATCAGCCCAACACCTGGTGTACCTGAAGTATGGTCAGATCAACATCCCCTCAGAGAATTATAGAGGGTCAGTGATGAGTCAGGCCATTGGGAAAATAGTGATTCTGGGTGATGAAGGCAGCAAGTTTGGCTTCTGCAATGTGGGAGTTGGTTTACCCTCTCTCCTGAGATGACCAACTTTGTTCTGTATATATTATTGTATAGCAATAATCTTTCACACATCAGTTTACATCTTCTTTGAGAAGAGTCTACTTTCTTTCCAGCTCTAGTCCAACACTTTTTTTTGTTTGGTTTGGTTTGGGGGCCATACCCAGTGATGCTCAGGGATTACTCCTGGCTCTGCACTCAGAAATCACTCCTGGCTTAGAGGACCATATGGGTCATCGGGACATCAAACCACAGTCCGTCCTAGGTTAGCATGTGCAAGGCAGATGCCCTACCGCTTGCACCACAACTCCAGCCCCTATTCCAAGAAAAATTGTTCTGGGGTCACACTTGGCTGCCTTTGGGTTTGATGAGAGGTGTCATGCAAAGCTATGCTCTACTACTTGACTCTTATTTCCTGTCTCATACTTGTCTTTTGTGTCCTATGAATAGGCCAAAGTTTTGTAAATCATTCAAGAAAATACATCATGTTTAAGATTTCATGTTAGATAGCTTGTTTTGTTTTGTTTTGGGCCACAGCCGATAATAATCAGGAGTAACTCCTGGAAGACTCAGAAGAACCATATGGGGTGTCAGGAGCAAACCCAGATTGGCTGCATGTGTGGTAAGTTCTCTACCCACAATACTATTGTTCCACTCCCCTAGATAGCTATTTTTAATATCAGTAATTTGCTGTCATGCTTTTCCTTATCCCACATTCATTTTTCTTCTAATTTTGTCTTCTGAATCAGGCCTTTTAAGTATAATTGTATATGTAGGTTCCCCCCCCCCCCCGACTCATTATTCCCTAAGTTTATTGGCTGCATTTAGTGGGACTGGGAGGGGAAGATATTTGTGCAAACCTCCATATTATAACAGAAATTCACACTATTTTATGTAGATTCTTTTTTTTTTTTTTTGGGGGTCACACCCGGCGTTGCTCAGGGGTTACTCCTGGCTGTCTGCTCAAAAATAGCGCCTGGCAGGCACGGGGGAGCATATGAGACACGGGGATTCGAACCAACCACCTTTGGTCCTGGATCGGCTGCTTGCAAGGCAAATGCCGCTGTGCTATCTCTCCGGACCCTTATATAGATTCTTGATGAGTATTTTGAAATTTAGAATATGCATGTATTACTTTAAAATAAAATATTACTATTAAATTAATCATTTAAAAGTAATCCTTTCATTTGCTACCCAGTAGATACCAATTTTACCCTTTACAGAATTTTTTTTGTTTTTTTTGCATATTTGCTTCCATGTTTTATTATATTTCTTCTAGTTAGAACTAAGGTTTTTATTTGTTCATTTTTTTGTATTTGAGGTACTCCTTAATGACATCCTTGCCACAGTCCTTAAGTACAACACAACTGTGACTAATCACTTGAGGGGGGGAGGGGGTACAATTTCTATCCAGATTATAGTCACCTCCCTATGCCCTGAGATGCTTGTTATCAACTTCAACTGGGTTGATTTTCTGGGGGCTAGGGCTCAGTGGTAGAACATTTGTCTTGCCTATGTGAGGTCCTGGGGTCAATTCCTGCCATTTCTTGGTTACCTAAGTACCATCAGGAAAAAAAAAAAAAAAAAACAAGCTTGGAGCAAAGGGTTGTTAGCCCAGCTTCCCTGTCACACCACCATTGGGTGTGTTCCCTAAACCAAACCAAACCAAAAAAGAGGGGGTGGTGGTTTAAGGTTTAGCATAAAACTCAGTCAACTTGACATCCACAGGCTCACCACAATTGAGTGCAAGTCTGAAAGAGATGCTTGACATTTCTGCAGGCCCTTTGAGACACTCAGTAAAGCAATGGTTAGCCCATTAAAGCAATGGTTAGGCCATTAAGCCCATTTCCTCAACCACAGTGCAGGGTATGGGGAAGCAAATCTTGCATGGACCTGAGGTATGTCTTGAGGAACTCAGCAGTGACAGAAAAAAAAAACACGTTTCCTAGTGATATGACTTTTGAATTCTGACTTGAAATTCTTTACCAGGTTGTGCAAGTTATGTGCTCTAATACCATCTCTCCAGCTCTTATTTTTCAACGTGACTGCAACTGAAAAAAAAGCTTCATCAAATATTTTTACTGTTTATTCTGATATTTTCTCAAAATTGTTATATATATATATATTATATGGCCAGATATTAAATACTAACTACATTTCAGACTGAATTAAACAGGGCATACATAAAAAACAAATTTTAAATTAGTAAGACATCCAGTGTATGTACTTTAGTCTCACAACTCTAGTTGGAACACAGAAAGTGTCACTTAACATGTAAATCAAGTTCACAGCTTTAAATGTATTTGTTTTTCTTAATCAATAAGTAAACAGAGTTTGTCATCTTCATTTTGTAGGACAGAGAAAATTCCTAAGGTAAAAAGTGAGTTGCCCAAAATTTTGTAGTAGGTTAATGGAAGAATCAAATGAAAAAATACACTCTTAACTCTTGCTCAGTGTTGAAAATATGCTCAAAATTTTAAAATGCTCTTGATACTGAGGAATGAAGAATTGAAAGGAAGGAGAGAAAAATACCTGAGTATTTGTTACTCATGATACTTATTTAATGTCTGGCATTTTCACTGAATTGAAATTTCATGAACTTTGTGTATTCCTTTTATTGAAGGGTAGTAGTTAATAGTTCCTATTATAATGCCTAGCCATAGATGGGTGTAACATGAATGATAAACATGTGAATAAATTAAAAAACATGTGAATAAATAAAATTCACATTTCTCACACTCATTCTTAATTAGGTCAAATGGAAAACTGCATCACAAATGAGTATCTTTTTATATATTGTTTCAAAATCAAATTTCAAAAGGAGAATCAAGTTATATAGGAGGATCTTAAATGCATGTAACTGCATAAAAACCATTGGAAAAGACTGTAAACATACTGAATAATTTCATCTATGTGATATCTTGAAAAACAGTCAAAAGATCAGTGGTTGTCAGAGGTTAGATAATAAGTAAGATGAATAGGTGGAGCACAGATTTGGGGACAGTGAAAAAATTTTATATGAAACTATAATTGTGGAAACTTGCATATTTACCCAAACCCACAGAATGTATAATACCAAAAAATCAACCCAGAACTAAAGTATAGATTTGGGGTGATGATGTACTTGTATAGAGTCATTGGTGATGAAAATTTAACATTTTGGGCGCTGGAGAGATGGCATGGAGATAGGGCATTGCATGCACAAGGACGATGGTTCAAATTCTGGTATCCCATGTGGTCCCTAGAGCCTTCCAGGAGTGATTTATGAGCATAGAGCCAGGAGTAACCCCTGAGTGCTGCTGGGTGGTGACCCATAAAGAAAGAAAGAAAGAAAGAAAGAAAGAAAGAAAGAAAGAAGAGAAAAGAAAAGAAAGAAGAAAAGAAAAAGAAAGGAAAGAAAGAAAGAAAGAAAGGAAAGAAAGAAAGAAAGAAAAGAAAGAAAGAAAGAAAGAAGAAAGAAAGAAAGAAAGAAAGAAAGAAAGAAAGAAAGATAGAAAGAAAGAAAAGAAAGAAAGAAAGAAAGAAAGAAAGAGAAGAAAGAAGAAAGGAAAAGAAAGAAAGAAAGAAAGAAAGAAAGAAAGAAAGAAAGAAAAGAAAGAAAGAAAGAAAGAAAGAAAAAGAAAGAAAGAAAGAAGAGGAAGAAAGAAAGAAAGAAAGAAAGGAAGAAAGAAAAAATTTAACATTCTGGTGGAAATGTTATAAGTAGGAGGAGGCTATGTAATAAAAAGTTGAGATTTATGGGAAATTTATATACCTTATAGTCATTTTTGCTATCAATTTAAACTTACCTATAAAATTAAAGACTATAAAAACTTAAAATTAAAAAGCTATTGCTTGGGGGTATGGCTCAATAGTAGAGGACATACCTCATACATGCTCAAGTCTTTGAGTTCCACTGTTGGCATTGTCAACCAAAAAAAAAAAAAACATAATTACAAACCACTTGTTGTTTGTCTATGGTGCCTACCCCTATACTTAAGTGTAGTTCCATTATTTTCATAGCACTGAAGAATGCTATACAGAGCTCCTGAGACACCTCAAGATTTTGTTTATTAGTTTATATCACACCATCTTAGTTTTACTTGGCTGTTTTTGAGAAAAGCCTCTAAAAGTTTACACAATGCAGAAATGGTTATTTGCATTAGTTATAAATATTGCACTTTTCTTAATATCTAATTGCAGAATAACAAAAATAAACTGAAATAAATCAGTGGCACATCTAACCTGAAGGATTTCTTTTTCTTTTTCGGTTTTTAAGTCACACCCGGCAGCGCTCAGGGGTTACTCCTGACTCTACGCTCAGAAATCACTCCTAACAGGCTCGGGGGACCATATGGAATGCTAGGATTCAAACACTGACCTTCTGCATGCAAGGCAAATGCCTTACCTCCATGCTATCTCTCCGGCCCCCTAATCTGAAGGACTTTTAAAAGTAAGTTGAGGCTGGATTACAGTAGGTAGGGCCTTGAGTAACCTACCCAGGTTTGATCCTCAGCATCCCATATGGTCCTCTGAGGCTGCCAGGAGCGATTTCTTCTTCTTCTTCTTCTTCTTCTTCTTCTTCTTCTTCTTCTTCTTCTTCTTCTTCTTCTTCTTCTTCTTCTTCTTCTTCTTCTTCTTCTCTTCTTCTTCTTCTTCTTCTTCTTCTTCTTCTCTTCTTCTTCTTCTTCTTCTTCTTCTTCTTCTTCTTCTTCTTCTTCTTCTTTCTTCTTCTTCTTCTTCTTCTTCTTCTTCTTCTTCTTCTTCTTCTTTCTTCTTCTTCTTCTTCTTCTTTCTTCTTCTTCTCTTCTTCTTCTTCTTCTTCTTCTTCTTCTTCTTCTTTCTTCTTTCTTCTTCTTCTTCTTCTTCTTCTTCTTCTTCTTCTTCTTCTTCTTCTTCTTCTTCTTCTTCTTCTTCTTCTTCCTTCTTCTTCTTCTTCTTCTTCTTCTTCTCTTCTTCTTCTTCTTCTTCTTCTTCTTCTTCTTCTTCTCTTCTCTCTTCTCCTTCTCCTTCTCCTTCTCCTCCTTCTCCTTCTCCTTCTCCTCCTCCTCCTCCTCCTCCTCCTTCTTCTTCTTCTTCTCCTCCTCTTCTTCTTCATCATCTTCTTCTCTTCTTCTTCCTCTTCTTCTCCTTCTCTTCTTCATTCTCCTCCTCCTTCTCTCTCCTCATTTTCTTTTCTTCCTCCTTCTTCCTTCTTTCTTCTTATCTTTTGCTTGTTTGTTTTGGGTAGCACTCAGGGTTAACTCCTGGCTCTGTGCTCAGTAATCCCTCCTGTCAGGCACAGGGAACCATATGGAATGCCAGGATTTGAACCACCATCAGTCCTGGATCAGCTGTGTGCAAGGCAAATGCCCTACCACACTGCTTTCTCTCTGGCCCCAGCCAGGAGCGATTTCTGAGTGCAGAGCCAGAAGTAACACCTGAGCACTGCCAGTTATGACCCCCAAACAAACAAAAAACAAAATAAAAGTTAATTTAGCTTGATTCACTGAAATGACTTCCATTCCAAGAATGGAGGTAACCAAGGATTGTTCAAGATATAAATGACCTGGATTCCATCTCTGGCTCCCCATCAGGAATGACCTCTCAGCACACAGCCTGGGTAACCACTGAGTACAGTTGGGTATGGCCTAACATGCCTCCTTATTTTTAATAAGTGAACTTAAGTATGCATTATATTAAAGAGCAACTTTATCAGATACCATAAAGTTTTAGTCAGTACCATAACTTTTGAAATGAAGGGTTTATGAAGTTAGAATCTCAATGAATACCTTTTCCTGAACTGGTTCTTGGTATAGGCAGTAGAAATAAGTTACAATGAGACTCAAATCTTGAGGGTGCTTTGTAAACAACTAAAAGTATTATTTTTTAGCATATACTCTATTTTTTTTTCCTCAGAGAACTATTTTGGTACCAGAAATCAAAGCTGGTAGGTCGAATGCAAAGCAAGCACTTTACTTATTGTATTATTGTTCAGGCCCAATCATACTCAATCATATTGCCAGGGCTATAGTGCAGTGGTAGGGCGTTTGCCTTGCATGTGGCTGACCCAGGACTGACCTGGGTTTGATCGCTGAGATCCCATATGGTCCCTCAAGCCAGATGTGATTTCTGAGCGCATAGCCAGGAGTAACCCCTGAGGTACACCGGTGTGACCCCAAAAAAAAAAAAAAAAAAAAAAAAAAAAAAGCTATCCTTTACAAAACTCATTGAAGCACAAGACTCTGAGTGACCAGGGTCTAGAAAAAGTTCAAATTTGCAACTAAAAGGTAAGTTCTTGAGGCCTAATGCCTAGTATGGTGATAATAGTCAACTGTACTGTATTGTAAACTTCAAAGTTGCTAAGAGACCAGACCTCAAATCTTTTCACCACAAAAGAGAAGTGGTAATTATGTGGGGTGATAGAGGTGTTGGTTAATTTTGTGTGGTAATCAGATTGCAATATATAAAAATTGGCAACATGCTGCTCACCTTAATATTCATTTTATGTATATTTTATTTCAAAAATTGTTTAAAAGCAATCATCTTAAAGAAAGATATTCGGGGCCGGGTAGGTGGCGCTGGAGGTAAGGTGTCTGCCTTGCAAGCGCTAGCCAAGGAAGGACCGCGGTTCGATCCCCCGGCGTCCCATATGGTCCCCCCAAGCCAGGGGCGATTTCTGAGCACATAGCCAGGAGTAACCCCTGAGCGTCAAACGGGTGTGGCCCAAAAAACAAAAAACAAAAAACAAAAAAAAAAAAAAAAAAGAAAGATATTCAAGTTTCAACTTAGTCACATTCTAAATAACTTCTAAATACTAAGGTGCAATCATTAATTGGCAAATAATTAGCATGGAGGAGAGATGAATTAAATCTTTTTGACACATCTCATAAATCACCACCACCAAATATTTAGAATAAAAAGATGTAGCAGTCTAGTTCAAAGTACATGAAATATTTAAGCAAACAAGACAATGATTCCTGCTTCTGCAGAGACTATATCCTATTATGAGAGACAGAAAATTAATCATCAGTATAAATAAACTGTGAGTGTTTCTAATTTAAAATATTTATTTATTTATTTATTTTAGTTTTGGGGTGGCCACACTCAGTGGCACTCAGTGGCACTCAAGGAATAATTCCTGGTTCTGCACTCCCCTGGCAGGATCAGGGAATTATATGGGATGCTGAAGATCAAACCCAGATTGGCTGTGTGCGAGGCAAAAACTGTAGGGCTTACACTGTGCTATCCCTCCAGCCCCAATAAATTCAAAATATTAATTTAGTACATATTACAAACCCAGAAGTAAACAAAATCCTCCCTCTCTGTGATGTGTAATTTTTGTTTTGCTTAGTTTTTTTTTTTTTTTTGTACCACACCCAGCAATGCTCAGGGTTTATGCTCAAGCTCTATGCTCAGGAATTATGCCTGACAGAACTTGGGTCTGAGGTTTGAACCTGGGTTGGGTGCATGCAAGGCAAGCTTTTTTTGTTTGTTTGTTTTTGTTTTGGTTTATGGGTCACACCCGGCGGTGCTCGGGGGTTACTCCTTGCTGTCTGCTCAGAAATAGCTCCTGGCAGGCACGGGGGACCATATGGGACACCGGGATTCGAACCAACCACTTTAGGTCCTGGATAGGCTGCTTGCAAGGCAAACACCACTGTGCTATCTCTCCAGGCCCAGTTTCTTAATCCTTATATTCTCTCTCCAATTCTGGGTAGTGCACTTTCTAGAAGTGGGAGATAACAAACACAATATATGTCAATTATGTAGCATATTATAAAGTTAAATTAATGCATCTAAACACAGAACAGAGAAAAGGACCGAAAATATTTTCTTTCCTTTTAAGAATTTCTATATGTTTGCATACTCTGAAAGCAAAAGCTATTCACTTTCATTTATTTATTTTTGGTTTTGATAATACAAAGAGATCTTATGACTGTTTTATTTTTTCAGAGAATTAATTTTACAAGTATGCATAATATTATGGGTTGGAGAGATATAACATTGGTTAAGGTGCCTTGCATGTACCTGGCTCCACATTCCCTGAGCACAGAGACAGGAGTAAGCTCTGAACACTACTGAGTATGACACCAAATCCCACTCCAATCAAATAAAAAAACAAAACAAAACAGCATTCTAAAATGATGGATTAAATTAGAGCTTGGTGCAAGAGCAGCAGTACAAACATAATCTCTGCCCTCATGGACAAATTTTTATTGCATCTTCAATAATTCTAAAAAGATGCTTCAGATCTGAAAAAGCATGGGTTCACTTAACACATTATCCTAAAATTAATAAGTATTCTTGAAGAATTCTTTGATGTTTGTTGTGTCCACCCAAAATATACCATAATGCAAAGTATTGTTTATATTGGGAGAAATGAAAAAAAAAAAAAAAGGCAACTATCTTTGCTGCAGCCAATATCATTTTGCTTTTACGAGCACAAGAAAACTTTTGCTGCTTCTGTTCTGAGGTGTGTGAACTTAGTCATGGAGTTCAAGGAAGCAACACCCAGAGGCATTTCCAGGGGAAGTATAGATGAAGAACTAGAATTTCTACAAGAATTATCAACAACCAGTCCTGTATCCTCTTTTCAAAACCTAAGTTCATCAAATATATCTTAATATTTTACAGTCCAAATTGTGGAAGTTAAGGAAGAAAATATACTATATCCAGTACCTTAATATTTTTGTGGCAGAACCTTTTCTTTTTGCTTCCATAAAGTTTCTTCCCCTTTCCCTGATTCTGTACCCCACTTTCCACTTGGCAAGCCACCCCTCTTCTTTCCACTTGCCAGAACTGCCAATCAAGTGACCCAAGTCCCTTTGGCCAGGCAATGTGCCTGGGACCCAAGCCAGGGCAGCATGGTTCTCCGGGGACCTGAATTTTGAGCAGGGTGAGTCGAGGTCAGAAAATATTGGTAGCCAAGACCTTCTTGTGGCAGAGTCCTGAAGAGCTCTGAAGAAATTGTCCATGTCTTTCTGCCCTTCTCAAAATCTAAACTTAGCTGAGCTACCTTCAGATGGGTTCCAGTAAAATATTCTTTTACTTAAATATGCTGAATTGATTTCTGTTATTTATGACCAAGTAATAGTCATAAATTTATTTATGAAAATAGTTTGGAGAAAGTAATATAAATATTTATTTAGACCTTTAAATAGTATTTTCAGCTAGCAGTAAGATGAGGGTTGATTTTGCTTTTTTCAAGAGTTATCTTGAGGAGCAGAGCAATAGCACAGAGGTAGGGCATTTGCATTGCACGTCGAGGTCAACCTAGGATGGACCTGGGTTCGATTCCTGGAATCCCATATGATCCCTAGAGCCTGCCAGGAGCAATTTCTGAGCACAGAGTCAGGAGTACCTCTGAGCACTGTCAGGTATGACCCCAAAACAAAAACAAAAAAAGAGTTATCTTGAAGTGGGCCCAGGCATTGGCTCAAAGAACAGTAGAAAATACTTTGCATGCAGGAAACCAAGGTTTGACCCTGGTTCTTCCTGGTTCCCCAAGCACTATTTGGGAGCAATCCTTGAGCCCTATGACAGGAGTAGTCTGTGAGTATAACATGGAGCATCCCTCCCCCCAAAATAAAAATATAGTAATTAGTTATACATGCAACAAGCCTGTTGACTTAATAAATTAAGGGAGATTGTATTTGTATTATAACATTTTTATAGAAGGTAAATATGTAGGACTATAAGTTACAAAGTTGTCAGTCATAGAGTTTCAGACAAAAAATGTTCCAACTCTAAACTCTCCACTAATGTCGGGTTCCTCTACCATTGTACATCTCTCTTCTCCAGACCTCCTCTATAATAGGCACATTTTTTGTTTGTTTGTTTATATTTTGTTTTATTTTGAAGGAAACACTTGGCAGCACTCAGGGGTTACTCCTGGATTTGCACTCAGAAATCACTCCTAGTAGGCTCAGGGGACCTTTTTGGATGCTGGGGATAGAACTTGGGTTGACTGCGTGCAAGGCAAACACCCTACCTGCTGTGCTATTGGATTGGCCCCACATTTCTTTTCCTTTTTCTTTTCTTTTCTTTTTTCTTTTTTTTTTTTTGAGGGAGATATAACCTCTGATATTCAAGGTTTACTTCTGGCTCTGCATTAAGGAATCATTCCTGGCAGTGCTTTTGGGACCATGTGGGATACCTGGGATCAAGCCTGGGCAAGCTGCATGCAAGTCAAGTGCCTTACCCATTGTACTTTACTATTACTCCAGTACCAACAAGGCATCTTTTATAATTTAATTATTATCTTGGGGTACTAGCCTTGTTGAATCTGGTGGTTTAGATATAAACAGATAATTGCCTCTACACCAATCACTACATCCAAGGTCCCTGACCCTAACCCCATATTCCCTCCAAGCCTCCTCTTTTTATTTGCCCCTCCCTTTCTTTTCTTCCCTGGCATTTTTATATCTGCAGTCTATGACCAGTGGTTTGCCACCTTTGCTATTTTGCTTTTCAAAATCATATCCTATATACAGATATTGTGAGCTCATCTGATATTTTCCCTTTTTAAAAATGTATCTTCCAGTTTCATCTAGGTTGCAGGGAATTACATGACTTCATCATTCCTTGCAGTTGCATAGTATTCCATTATGTACGTGAATTACACTTTCGTTAACAACTCACCTGCTGCTGAAATTTGGACTGATTCAATATTTAAGCTATGTTAAACCATTAATGCTCAAATACACTGTGTAATAAAAATAAACTCCCACTTTGAAAATGAGATATGATAGAAACATAATAAGTCACTATTATCTATGTGGGATAAATTTCCATAGTAACTTCACAAAAAATATCATATATGTATATATGCACACAAATACATACATATTTGCACCTATACAAGCAGCATCTTAGTCTCATTAAGACATCTATTCCTGGGCCGGGCGGTGGCGCTAAAGGTAAGGTGCCTGCCTTGCCTGTGCTAGCCTTGGACGGACCGTGGTTCGATCCCCCGGTGTCCCATATGGTCCCCCAAGCCAGGAGCAACTTCTGAGCACATAGCCAGGAGTAACCCCTGAGCGTTACCGGGTGTGGCCCAAAAACAAAAAAAAAAAAAAAAAGACATCTATTCCTTGAGAATAAAAATGAATTATGTGGAAGTAGTTATATTTAGATGAAAAAAAATTTGGGGGGGGGCCACACCCGGCTGTGAGTAACCAGGGTTACTCCTGGTTATCTGCTCAGAAATAGCTCCTGGCAGGCACGGGAGACCACATGGAAACACCAGGATTCGACCAACCACCTTAGGTCCTGGATCAGTTGCTTGCAAGGCAAACACCACTGTGCTATCTCACCGGCCCCATATTTAGATAAATTTACCTTTCTAAACACTTCCTCATTTGAAAAGGAGAACAAATTCATGTGTATTTTTTGTTTGTTTGTTTTAGGCCACACCTGGTGACACTCAGGGGTCACTCCTGTCTATGTGCTCAGAAATCACTCCTGACCTGGGGATGCCAAGGATCGAACCCAGGTTCGTCCTACTATTGTGTTATTGTTCTGGCCCTCATGTGCATTTTATTCTTTATAGTTCTTATCATTATTTATTTTTATTTTAAAGTGTCTGGGTTGGTACAATAGTTATTACAAGAAGAGTTTTGAAAACTTTAATAAAATGTTAATAATAATAAAATAGGACCACCTAATAATATTATTAATTTGATGGCCTTTTTTGTTTTATGTTTTTGGGCCACACCTGGTGACACTAAGGGGTTACTCCTGGCTATGTGCTCAGAAGTTGCTCCTGGCTTGGGTGATCATATGGGATGCCAGAGGATTAAACTGTGCATGGTCCATCCTAGGTCACTGCTTCAGCCCCTTTTTAAAACATATTTATTTATTTTTCAATTTGATGGACTTCTTTATCCTTTAAAAAGTTATTTATCATTATTAGGCTACGTTATAAACTTTAAGGTAGATTTATAACCTTTATAAACTTTATAATCTTATAGACATATGTACATATAGATTATAAATGTAAAATTTCTAGGCATATAAGAATCAACTTGCCCAATACTAAAGTTCTCATTACATATTATTACAAAAGACTCTTCTACCTATACCAACCCTTTTTTCTAGGAACCATCCTATCCCTATTTGGTTCCAAGCAGGAAGCAACTTTTTTTTTTTTTTGAGAGTTCAAAGAGAACCTTTAATGGAGAGAATTTAATGAACTAATTCAGGTTGTAGACAGGCTTAAGAGCAAGTTAATGACATTGTGGCAACCAGAGACAAACATAAGTAGGAAAAATAGGAAGCCATTATTTCCTCTTGAACCTAAGGGCTAAAAGACTTAAAGAGTGTTTGTTACAAGAGCACCCATGAACAGGGACAGCCTAGAGAAGCCACCCAATGGTAACCAAAAATGGGGTGTGAAAGCAAAGAGAGAAGACCGAATTATAATGTTCTTTCTTCACACCACCTATCCACTGCTAAAACCAACCAAGAGCCAGAAGGCAAGGGAACCTCATGATGCAGTTAGCTAGGAGGAAGTAGTAAATCCTTAGGGCACAGAGAAGAACATAGAGTAGAGGCAGATGCAACTGGAGACTACTAGCCACATGTATTAATTCAGACCAAAATCTGAGAGATTAAGTTGCCTGGTTCAATTTACATGATTCATAATCCCTGATCAGAAACTTCCACACAAATTTCCAAATCCTCCAAAGAAACTGCTTTTCCAAATATTATTCAGTCAACGACTGAGCTGGGAATGATTGACTATTGTGTGACTTGAGTGGCGCAGTATTTTGTTTTAAACTGAGCTATGTCAATACTATCTCTTTAGCTGCATATCTGCTATGTTCATATTGCCCAGGACAGGAGACAGATTATTTGGTGAACTTGGTTAGCACAGTGATGGTAACTGATCATTCCTGGTAAGGTCAATAAAGAGACACTAGAGTTCTGCTGCAAGTGTCAGAACTAGAAAACAAAAAAGAGACTTTCTGGTGATTGCCAGAAGGAAGCTTCATGGTGTGAGTTAAGAGCCAGGCCATAGAAGTTGACAAGCCTGAATTTGAATTTTTTCTCTTTTTGCCATCAAGAGTACTGAATAATTAATTAAAGGCTAAATTTACCCACCTTTACAGCTGATAAAAAAAATACCTAACTAACATGATATCAAAACTAAAATAATACTTGTAAAGAATTTAAGACAATGTTTGAATTAATAGGTCTGAATAACAATTGGAGTATTTACCATGAATCTTGTTCCTGACATGCTATTGCTATGTATAACACAGACTTAAGTTGCATCGTTGTGGCCAAAGTTTTCTAATTTAAATACCTCATTAACAGATACAGAGATTGATGCTTAAAGCACGAATAGCCTAATATCCATAGACAACACCAGTCTGAGATCTTTATTTATAAACATTTGCTTCTACTGAATTACAACATTTCCTACAAGATGACTTACTATGAGTTTTCCTGGTTGGGACTCAAATCAAATATTTTTAAACTGGAATTAATCCCATACAAAATGTTCTTGAATTTTTCCAAGTAAGTACAACATAGGGTACATGAGTTATATCCTTTTCTGATTACCCTGTTCATAGGTTGGCTGTGTCCATTGCTGATAATTCTGAGTTAGCATCAGCAATGTCACTGTTTTTTTTTTTTTTTTTTTTTTTTAAACAAAGCCCTGGGTGCCCTTGAAGAATATGCCTTTCACCATGGTATAATTGGTTTGGAATCCCAATGCCATTATTTATTATCACGTGGAGCTGATTTGCAAGGAATATGGCTTTGATGCTTGAAGATTGGCCTTGTGCCAAGCAGTCATTGTTGGGGATTCTAGCTGTTTGATGTTAAAATGCAATCTGCTTAGGAGCTGACTAGGCCTATTAATAGGAGTTCAAACACAGTGTCACAAGCTTTAACGATGAGGGCTTGAAAAGAGAGAGAGGCCTGAATAACAATTTCTGAGAGAGCTAGAAGGTGTCATTGGACGAGACAGTGTGACCTCGACACCATGATAAGAAATTACAAAGGCATCTGAGACATGCCAGCAGTTTCTTTCCATATCCACTCCTACTCACATTCATATTTGGGGGCACTGACAGAGCGTAGTATGCCACAATTAGGTGTCTGTCTTTCCCACAGGCAAGAGCCCCTTAGAGGCAGAGATTATGTCATTAATTTGAAAGCCTTCATTGAGTGTCTCTTGCCACTGCCAGGCATTGTACGAGGAGCCATGAGCCTTATTCATTTCTGTTTCCAAACCACATATTGAAGCACATGGCAAGCATTCAATAAGTATTCAGGGTAAAATTTAACCTACTGACAGGACAAACTCTATGGTTGCTTTCATGTGCTGGTTTCTACAAACGTGCTGAAATGAACCAGCCTTTGGAATTAGGAAAATCAACGTATGGGAAATATGACAGAAATATTCAATACTTTCTAATTTACCTAATGGATAAAGGCTAAAACATTCTTGCAGAGTATTAAGTTATTTAAGTGTCACCACCACAGTTCACTGCAAAATCAGCTCAGATTTCAAGCCAGTTTTTTTCAATTACTGTATTTAAACATCATGTTACAAGGTTGTTCGTAATAATGCTTTATTTTTTCAGTTACGTAGTTGTTCATGATTGAGTTTTAGTCATATAATGTCCAATACCCAACGCTTCATCAATGCTCATTTTACATCTTGTTTCCCTCCCATCCTCCTGATGCCTTCTCCCTACCTTCTTCCTTCTTCGTCCTATGCTTCTTCTTCCCCCTCTTCCTCCTCCTCCTTCTTCATCATTGTTTTCTTCTTCTTTGTCTTCATCTTTGTTGTCTTCTTCTTTGTCTTCATCTTCTTCCTTGTCTTCATCTTCTTTATCATCATCTTCTTCATCTTTTCCTCTTAAAAATTTCCTTTGAAGCACCATGCTTTGCAATATTGTTATTAAAATGGTATTAGCATATCACTTCATCCTTTCAGTACCAAGTTCTTGTCCATAGTGATCATTTCCAACTTTCATTGTGATATTGTGATAGTGGTTCCTTCTTTGCCTAAATCTAATTTGTGGCAAATCCCTATCATGGACTCCTCCTCCTTGTGGCCCTCATCTCTATTGTCTTGGGAATTTTTATCATTCTATCTTGTTTCTTTTTATATCCTACAAATAAGTGTGACCAATCTATGTGTATACCTCTCCCTCTGACTTATTTCACTCAGCATAATACTCTAGATTCATTCATGTATAAGAAAATTTTATGATTTCTTTTTTCCTAACAGCTGCATAGTGTTTCATTATACCATTGTTTCTTTAACCACTTCTCTGTTCTTGAGCCTGTGGATTGTTTCTAGATTCTGGCTATTTAGAGAAAATGCTGTGATGAACATAGGAATGCAAAGGACTTTTTCTGTAATGTGTTTTTGGGCTAAGGCATATGTGTAGGAGTGGTATTGCTGGATGATATGGAAGCTCAATTTATAGTATTTTGAGGACTATCCATATTATTTTTCAAAAAAGCTAGAAGAGTCTATATTTCCACCGGCAGTAAATGAGAATAACTTTCTCCCTGCATCCACCATCACTGGTTGTTCTTGATCTTTGGGTTGTGTGCCAGTCTCTTTGGTGTGAGGTGATATCTCATTGTTTTGTTTTACATTTCCCTGATGATTAGTGATGTGGAGCAATTTTCATATGCTTTTTTTGGCCATCTGTATTTCTTCTCTGAGAAAATATCTGTTAATTTCTTCTCATTTTTGCATGAGATTAGATATTTTTCTTGTTATGCTCTAGCAGCACCTTGTATAACATACATCTTAACCCCTTATCAGATGGGTATTGGTTAAATAGTATGTTCCTACAGGGATGATAGTATTAAAACAATTGGAGTTGGTCCAGGAATTCCAATCCCTATTGTTAATACTGTGACTTTCGTGGGGCATGGTTTTGGTTGCCAAGGCTTCTGGAAGTACAAGAAGGCAAGGGTTGGGGGGAGTGGTCCTTGCCCACTGCAAAAAAGTCCTGCTGATGTCAGCCCAATTACTAGCATACCTGAAGTTTTGGCCAAATTGAAGTCTCTGCAGAGAGCTGTAGATGAATCATGAAACAGGGCCATTGGGAAAGCAATGACTGTGGGTGACTTCAGCAGGGTGGGGACTTGACCCACCCTCTCTCTCTCTTTCTGAGATTGCCATATTTCAGCTGCATGGCTGGTGTACCCATAATTTGGTTTGCATCTCTTTCTAGAACAGAGTGAGTCGATGGAGCTGTCCAGGTGCAGACATGGCAATTGCATTTGTCTATGCTCTAAGATTTTACAAGAACTTTCAGGAGTCAAAACCTGGGGGATGGATAGTATTATTTCCCAGTACCGCATGGTTCCCTAAACATGGCCAAAAATAGCCCATAACCACAGAGTGAAGCTCTGAGCATCACCAAGGTGACTCATAAACACACACACACACACACACACACACACAAAACACAGAGGCAAACATGCATACACACACCTGTAGTACAGAGCTGTAGAAACCAGGTTACTAGTCCATTATTGTGACCTAATTACCTCATTAGTAAAAGTCACGGTTTGTAAAATAACAAAGCAACTACTCTCACTATTCTCATTTCTGCGTGTAAGAGCTCACTTAAATTAAGTTTTGACATTTAGTAAAATTTGGAAACAATAGAAGTAACAGAATGAACTAGCAACAAGAGTCTATTAAACCTTCTGACAATTACCTAATGACTTTATTGTGGGACACAATAATTTTTACAAATTTTCTTGTTGCTGTACTAATTTTTCTTTTTTTAAATTTTATTTTATTGAAACAATTATGATCAATGGAATCCTTCATAGTTGAACTTGATATATACAATGAGTCAGGGCTCTTCCCACCACCAGTGTCAACCTCCCTCTACCAATGGCCCCATTTTTTCTTTCCTTTTTTTAAAATAATTTATTTCCCACTTATCTGGAAACAAATATATTGTGATCAATGATGCCCACTACATGAACATGGTCTTTAAATAAATTAATTTATATATATATATATATATATATATATATATATATATATATATATCTGCTGGGGAGGCAGCTCAGTGAAAAGACACTTGCCTTTTATGTATAAGTCTCTGAGTTCAATTCCTAGTACCATGAAAAAAATAAAGTAAAATCAAGGAAGAATAAATCTACAACTCAGAAAAGACCAGGTAATTTAAGGCATATTTAATGATAATAAAATATAACATTAATTTTTATAATTTGGGTGCCACAGCCATCAGTTTTTAGGGATTGATTACCCATGGTTCTATGCTCAGGGGTCACTCCTGGTGGTACTCAGGGAATCATATATGGTGCCAGGGATCAATTTGGTGTTGGCTGCATGCAAGGCAAACATCCCACCATGGTACTAACTCTCTAGCTCTGTAAGAAATAAACTTAGTGTAAAATAAAATGGTTTTATATTAGTGAAGATTAATTATAGACATAATATTTACACTGAAGCATCTATATTATTTAGAAATGATGCAAACAATTTATGGGGAAAGGATTCCTTTTCCTAAATTGGTTCAGACAGTTTTTGGCTATCTCATGTTTTGGCTCTTTAGGAGTGATAGGGATATTGGGTTGTTTAACCTTGAATCCAGTTGTTCACTTGCTTCTTGGAAGAGCAGTCATTAAGAACTTCTGTTTTTCATGATTCATCACTTTTCAGTGTCAACAAGAATCAGTCATTATTTCATTCAACAAAGATATGTAGACCTGGCAAGTACTGAGAAATTTTGGGAGCACAAAATTAAAGAATATGTAACTGCTGTTCTCAAATAACTCAGCTTTTCATGGAGGGAATGAATAAGAAGATTGACAATTTTGAGTCATATAGTGATACTAAAATGAACTATACACCAAATCCTGAAGTAAGAATCAGGTTAGTTCTTACCATTCTAAGCCTACTACATATGTTTTTTATGTTAATTAACAATGTTTTTTTCAGTCGTGTAAAGAACACCCTCCTTCACCAGTGCAACATTCCCATGAGCAATGCCCCAAATCTGAAACCCAACTACAATCATATTTGTAATCAAGGTGTTTAAATAAAGATATTAATTTAAAAAACAATGATTTTTAGGAATACAATATTGGTTTACAAAACCGTTTGACAAGTTTTTAAAATTTACATGAGCATGTGATACTTTCCATCCAAGTATTAATAATCTTCTACCATTATCCACAGAAACCCTATACCCTGATGTTTTTGGTAACCTTTGTCCTGGGGTTAGACTAGACTCTAGTCTAGTCTAGTCTAGACTCTAGTCACTAGAGATTCTTATTTTTAAATAATTTTTATTGTGATCAAAGTAAATACATCTTTCACAGTAATATTTAAGGTATCTAGTGACAATTAATCAGGGCCATTCCCACCACTAGGGTTGTCTTCCCTCCACCCCTTTTCCCAGCATGTTAGACTAGAAATTTCTGTTCATTTTGCTTTGTTTGTTCTTTTGCTTTATTTCTTTACAGTCCGCATCTCAGAGACATCATCCAGAGTTTGTTTTTCATTTCAACTTATTTCACTTAGCACAGATGTCTTTCATTTGCATCCATGGTGTCAAAAAAGGTTATGTTTAACCATTTATGGGAACATAATTTGAGAAAATTGTTAGGAAACTTACTTAAGAAACAAAGATAAATATTCCTATACATGGATGTACATGGAATCTATTATGCTAAGTGAAATAAGTCAGAGGGAGAGAGACACAGAATAGTCTCACTCATCTATGGGTTTTAAGAAAAATGAAAGAAATTCTTGCAATAATTTTTAGAGACAAAAGAGAAGAGGGTTGGAAGTTCCAGCTCACAACATGAAGCTCACCACAAAAGAGTGATGAGTGCAGTTAGAGAAATAACTACATTGAGCACTATCATAACAATGTGAATGAATGAGGGAAGTAGAAAGCTTGTCTAGAGTACAGGCAGGGGTAGGGTGGGGAGGAGGGAGATTTGGGACATTGGTGATGGGAATGTTGCACTGGTGAAGGGGGGTGTTCTTTACATGACTGAAACCCAACCGCAATCATGTTTGTAATTAAAGTGTTTAAATAAAGATATTCATTAAAAAAAGAAACAAAGGTAAAGTTGCCAGCAACTCCACTTTTATATACTCACCTGAAATATGCAAAATAGTCAACATTAAAGGTTATATACCTTCAGTATCTATTGTAGCACTATTTATAATAATTAAAATATGGAAACAATTGAAATGCCCATTGGTAGAAAACTAGAGAGAGGAGATGTGGTACAGGGGGCCCAGTGGCAGAGTGATTGGCACCACTCCACATGCTGAGTACAGTGCAGTGGTGCTATCAACAAGGGTCTTAGTACCACAAGTTGCAAACCCATGAATACCAAATCCAAGAATTTGTGACCTCTTGCTCATTGTACAACATAACAAAGGGAACATAAGAATAAATAAATAATGACGTGGTACATTTAAATATACTATTCCTCCTTGTTTTGAACACACCCAGACATGCCCCAGTGCTATTCCCAGAGCTTGAGATTGTTCCTAGTAGTGCTTGGAGGACTATGATTTTGGGCATCAGACTACCTACACACAATGCATATATATGCTTCTCCCATTGAGCTATGTCATTGGCCTGGAATACTATACTTCTAAATTTTATTGTGTAGCTTGATGAGATTTGAAAACACAGACACTTACATCACCACCCACCCTTCCAATGAAGGTCAATTACCAATAAGGTAATTTCTCACAAATTACTCAGTTCTCATCAGGCTTAGTATCAGGAGAAGCAGGCAGACTGAGGAATTTTTGTGAATCTATGTTTGAGACTGTCTAAAGTGTTAGATAATCTGAGGTCAGATGAAGGGAAAAGTCAAACACTGAAGTTGTGACAGTGGGGACAAGAGGGCAGTGTTTTGTAAGTCTATAAAGGTTCTGGAATTGTGCAATCATATGTTGCGAAGGAAAGGGTCACTAACCTACATGCAGTTGAAGTCGAGGGGAGGGACACTAGGAAGAAATTAGCTTTAATTCTCTGGCTGGGAAAACTTGCTCTGTTTGAAGTTCTGGAAAAATTGGGGTTGCAAGTATGCAATGCTTCTGTCTAAGATGAGATGTTAGGGTTTTTTCTTTTGTACAAAGTCTGCTAGCTGATTGAGAGGTAAAAGTGAGGTTGTGGTTACATTCAATTATATTTACATGTAATATTAGCAATACTCCCTCTTCAAATCCCTAGCAAAATTGTATTTAACTTGGAATATATGGAAAAAGTGATGAATTCATCTCAGCAGCACAATAATTTTTTTTTTCTTTTTGGGCCACACCTGGTGGCGCTCAGGGGTTACTCCTGGCTATGCATTTAGAAATTGCTCCTGGCTTGCAGGACCATATGGGATGGGGGGATCGAACCACGGTCTGTCCTAAGTTAGCGCATGCAAAGCAAAAGCCCTACAGCTTGCGCCACTGCTCTGGCCCCACAATACTTTTCTTTTCTCTCTTTTTTTTAAACAATGTTCTAACCAAACTTTAATGATGTTCTAATGCTGGTAGAAAAGCAACAGTCCTCGTCAATGAAATAGAGTTGGAAAGAAAATAGAGGTCGGTTTCAGGAAGGTCCTTGACTCTCGCCTGAGCTCACAAGACGGAAAAATATGGAACATTTCAAAAAATGTGTATTTCATCCTTGAGCAGGGGTCATGCTAATCTTCTCTGTATCCTTCCAATTTTTTAGTATGTGTGCTGCTGAAGTAAGCACCCCACAATACATTTCTAATGTTTTATTATGTTGCTTTTACCTTCTGTTTAATTAGATTTGTCCTTTGTCAGGTATCAAAGAACTCAAATCATCTCCTGAAAATCTCTCCCAAGCATCTTTGAGCTGATATCAAGAACTTATCATTTCTTTTCTGTAATTTTATTTGTTGATTGATTGGATTTTGGGCCACACCTAGTGACACTCAGGGTTTACTCCTGGCTCTGCATTCAGAAATGTGCAGAAATGTGGGTCGGGGGACCCAGGCATTGCTCAAAGGCTAAGACCTCTACATTTCATGCAGAAGACCATGCATACATCAAACACAGTTACATGAGCACTGGCATCTGAGGAGTTTGAGATCTGTAGCACACAGCTAGGTATATGTGAGCATAGCAGCTAAAGTGTGCAGCATTCTTTGTCCCCTTGAATCCACAACTGAAAAGGTGCAAAATATATTGCCAGGACCACAATACCCTATAAGCATGTATATGAGCTCCACAGTGACGCCAGGTAAGCACTACATTCAGGATCTCCAGTAGAAAGCCTGTCTAGAGTACAGGCCAGTGTGGGGTGGGGAGGAAGGAAACTTGGGATACTGGTGATGGAAATGTTTCACTGGTGAAGGGTTTTTATATATAAAAAGAAAAAGAATGGTCCCCCGTGCCTGCCAGGAACAATTTCTGAGCCCTGGAGCCAGGAATAATCTCTGAGCACTGCCGGGTGTGACCCAAAAACCACAAAAAAAAAAAAAAAGAAAAAAAAAAAGAAAAAGAAAAGGCCTCCCAATGCTTACCACAAGCTGTGTTCTTTACACTGACTGTATAGAAAGAGAAGGTACAGTAAATGCTCCCCATATACACCTCAAACCAGGCCCTTTGCCTGGTCTGTATTGTGAATGGGGGGACAAAAATAAAAAATAAAAATAAATAAATTCAGGATCTCCAAGAGTACCACAACCAAAACAGCAGCTCCTTGTGAGCTTGTGTAAGAGCAACAAAAGTGAAAATCAATATAGTCATTTGAATGAAAGGTCTTCCAGGTGAACCTTCTAAATGCATTAATGAAAATAAAAAAACACTTTTTGTCATTGTTTTTGTTTTTTAACTTTTGGGGCCACAGCGGTGATGCTCAGGGGTTACTCCTGGCTCTGCGCTCAGAAATTGCTCCTTGGTTCGGGAAACCATAATGGGATGCTGGGGGATCAAACCGCAGTTTGTCCTGGGTCAGCAGGCATGCAAGGCAAATGCCCTACCACTGTGCCTGTGCTCTAATCCCCATTTTTTTGTCAGTTTTCTTTGGGGGGTTTCACAAACAGTGGTGCTCAAAATTTACTCCTCTTTGCTTAGCAATCACTGCTGGTATTGCCGGGGGGCTGTACTGGGTGCAGGGAATTGAACTTGAGTGGGCTACATGCATGGTAAATGCTCTACTCACAGTACTATATTACAAATATTCTGGAAAAATGTTCGGAATTTTGTGAGTATATAGACTAAACAGGTAAGTTCAAGAGCAAAATTTGGAGCCAGATTTAGAGTATGCTGGGTTTGTTTGTTTGTTTGTTTGCTTTGGGGCCACACCTGGTGATGCTCAGGGGCTACTGCTGGCTTTGCACTCAGAAATTGCTCCTGGCTTGGGGGACCATATGGGATGCCGGGAATCGAACCAGGGTCTGTCCTGGGTTGATTGCATGCAAGGCAAACACCCTACCACTGTGCTATCACTTCAGCCTCAGTATGCTGGATTTGAATCTAAGCTCTAATACTTTGATATGCAAGTAAATGGATATAATGGAAGTTCATACCTTATTGAAATTTCGGCAGAAACAATGTCAATAAAGTTAAAGGATTGGGGGGGGGGCTTAGGGTAATCAAGCTACACCAGCAAGACTTATGCATATGTCTGGGATTACTCCTGGTGATCTCAGAGAACCATATTCAGTATCAAGGATCAAAGCCAGATCTCTTTCATATAGGTATTCCAGACTGTTAAAACTTTCTCTCCAGGAGGTTTGAATGATAACACAGCAGTAGGGCATTTGCCTTGCATGCAATCAACCCAGGACGGACCCCGGTTCGATTCCCGGCATTCCATATGGTCCCCCGAGCCTGCCAGGAGTGATTTCTGAGTGCAGAGCCAGGAGTAACCCTGAGTGCTGCCGTGTGTGACCCCCCAAAAAACTTCCTCTTTAGTCCCATAAAAAGTATTTAGGATTAAACATGGATAGTCAATTAAAGCTATTATATCCTTTTTTTTTTTAAATCTATCAACTAAATCCGACCCTATCTTCTTTCACTTGGATCACTAAAATCATTAACTTATATTCTATTCCCTTGCTTTCACACACACATTCCCCACCTCATGGTTTATATTACTATCAAAGTTAATTTATTTTGAGAGAAATGACTTATCCCAGTGTTGACAAGCAAAGGACCATTTCTAGAGACACTAGATCAGATAATTCAATGCCAGGGTTTAGAAATGCTCAGGCCTAGAATTCTGGGGAACACCAAGGATGTCTTTGGTGGCTGTTGAACAGTGTAGCTATATGTGGTAGGGGGCATGGAGGGATATGTGCAGTGGTAGGATTGAATTCAAGTTGTTATGTATATAAGACATGGATCCTTTACCTGAGTTATCTCCTCAACAAATCAATGCACTTTTAAAAATCTTTGATGAGGGGCCTGAGAGATCGCATGGGGGTAAGTCATTTGCCTTGCATGCAGAAGGATGGTGGTTCGAATCCCGGCATCCCATATGGTCCCCCAAGCTAGCCAGGAACAATTTTGGAGCTTAGAACCAGGAGTAACCCCTTGACGCTGCCAGGTATGACCCCCCCCAAAAAAATCTTTGATCAGTCAGGCCAATTCACCTCTCTTTTCAAAAAAAAAAAAAAAAGCTACCTTGCACACAACTGGTCCAGGTTCAATACTCAGCTTCCCATATGGCAAGCACCACTAAGAGTAGTTCATGAGTGAAGAGCTAGAAGTAAGCCCTGATCACCACCTGGTGTGCCCCCTCAAAGAAAATCACCTCCCCAATATGTTGCAAGTCAGTCCCTGAAGAGGTTGACTGATGGAGGGATGGAGGATGAGGTCTTTCCCCTCCAGCTCGGAGCACGCGTTTGCCACCCCGACCAGCTGACGGTTCTGAGGTGAAACGGCGGGTAAACAGCTCGCAGACAGTCAGGCTTGTGGAAATATTAGTTTTATTCGGTGGACAAGACTGAAGTCCAAAGTCTCAGCCTTAGTTCTAGCAAAAAGCCTCTCGCCTTCCACAGACCCTTGTTTTTATCCCCCAGAATCAGGTACCCCCCAATGGTGGGATCAGATACCACCCAATGGTGGAAGCAGAATCAGGTACCACCCTAGGGTGGGGGCAGGATGCCAGGTCACACCCTAGGGCAGGGCACAATCACCGGATCAGGGTAGGGCCAGTAATATAATAATCCCCAAAATATTTACATACACAACACCCAATACTCCTGAAGCTTGCAAGGCCCAACTAGTCTGATTCCTGCTGCTCTAAATCATTCTTTACAGTTGTTTCTGTACTGACTTTACTAAATGTTTTCCTTTGACTATTTTTTCAGACATGATAAGTCATTCTGGGGCCAACCCTTATCATTGTCTCTTACACTTTTCACTTGCATTCTCCAGAAAAACTGTTCACTGATTCATATCTCCTCCCTCTTCCCTTTTATCTTTCCTCATAATTTTTATCTGTATTTCAAGATTCAGGCACTTGAACTGATGACTTGTGGATGGTCTGTTTCCCTCACTACACAATCCAGTTTATCATTATGTCCCTGTGCCTTAAATAAGACTCAATATCCTGATAACTCAATACTTGCCAAATGAATAAAAGAGTTAATTTCAGTAATTCCAAGTAGATCCAACAACTCTCTGTTCCAGAGTAAACTCGGTAGAGATAATCTAGGTCAGCATTCTGCACGACTATAAATAGTATCTTTATTAAAAAGAAACCTTTAACCTGCAAAACAAAAATATATAAAATAACTTGAGCTGATTTTTCCATCAGAGGTGATGTCTAGATTAATGGCTCCAATGAGCACGTTTTGCAGTGCATAGCTTTTCGAAGCGGGGTTTGAAGCAGGACACAGCAACTCTCAGTTCCAGAGACATACAGAGACATAAACACGGGGCTTAGCTTGTTAGGACAGTGTTTGCCAAGGTCAAATGCACCCCCCTTTACGGAGCCTCGTGCCTCCCCTGGAGGCCGCACCCCACTATTTGAGAAGCACTGCACTAGGCCAACCAGGGTCTAATTCCTGTCATTCCAAACCATCCTCTGAGCATTGTCAGGATTTATTACTGAGTGAATAAATCCTGAGTGAATCCAGGAATAACCTATGAGCATCAGTAGGTGAGGCTTAAAACCCAAAGGGGATAAAGGATTATTTAGACATCAATTAAGTACACAGCATTGTGTCAGAGACTCTACAGGTAAGAAAAGAGTAAAATTTTTGCAGAGATAGTACAGGGAAAAGGTACTTGCCTTGCACAGAGCCAACTCCTATACCATCTTCCAAATACATATGATTCCCTAAGCACTGTCAGGATGTGACACTGTGATCCCGGAGCACACTCAGAAATGATCTAATTTAAGACTTTAATTTATAGAAATGAGTTCTGCTTGGCTATGAATGAGTATAATTGCTTTAATGAAATAGATTTTTCTGGGAGCTGAAGCGCGTACAGTGTGTATAACCTTGTTTGTGGCTATCCTAATTCAATCCTTAGCATACCATATGGTCATCTGAGCACTGCCAGGAGTAATTCCTAAGTGCAGAGCCAGGAATAAGCCCTGAGCACTGCTGGGAATGGCCCCAAAAATTAAAAAGAAAAAATTTCATTACTACTATTTTCAGTATGTTACAATATAGTTACAAAATAATATTTCCTTTTCTGCAGTAGTCAGAAACTTATTATATTGCTAAGCATAGATATTAAACTACAAAGTTCTTTGTAATTCTTATTAAGAAAGGCTTAAAAATGAACTATGAGATGCCAGGGAATAAATCTAGGTTGGCCAAGTACAAGGCATGTCACCAACCCTCTGTATTATCTCTCTGGCCTTAAGCGAAACTCTTTTTTAATGCATTGCTTTATCTGACTATTCTTTTGCCATACAATTGTTTATGCCATTAACAAACTTTCTCCTTAAGGCATAAGTATCTCTAAGACATAGTAATGTAATCAAATAGCAGTAGGCCCTCTGGAAATTATTTACTATTTGATCTAATGTATCTGCCTTCAAGCACTTTTTTAAATAAAAATTTTCCTTGTCACCCTATGCGACTTTTCTACTATTCCTTTATTTTTCATTTACATGTGGCAAAGTAACTGCAATTATACAATGCACTTTACATATATTGTTTCTAAACTTTTAGGATTTTTTTTTTGACATTTCTGAGGATCAAGCCCAAGACCTTAAACTCACAATTCAAGACTATCACCAAGCTATGATAGCTCTCTCTCTCTCTGAACTTCTGAAACATTTGATGATTTCATAGTTTTCAGATGAGACAACTGAAGTCCAAATGCTTACTTAGAATTTAAAAATCATGGGACCCAGAGCTATATAGTACAGCATGTAAAAGTACTTACTTGCTATGTACAAAACCGACCTGATCCCAAACATTCTATATGGTCCCTTAAGCCTGCCAGGAGTATTTCCTGAAATCAATGCTAGAAGTAAGCTTTAATCACTTCCAGGTGAATACCCACCCTACACTCAAAAAAAAAATAAGAAAAGACATGATTTAGAGATAATTTAAAGATATAGAAATTTCATTTTGACTTGTGCAATAAAAAAGGTCTAAAGATTGGCTGTAATAATACTTTCCAAGTATTTTTTATTTCAATTCTATTTAGAGGTAAAATTTAAATGATGATGTAAAATAATATGAACTTTATTGGGCTAAAAACAATTTAGGGAAGGAAGAAGTTTGCATATACACATGTACTTATTTCATGTATATTGGCTGCACATGTGTGTACATATGTGGGAGGCAGCATATCAGAGAAATTTAACAGATTTTCATGTTTTAATCGCATTACCAACAGCTCTTTAGCTTCCAATTTTAAGGTTAGTTTATCACATGTTTTGATAAGAGAAGAGTCTTTTATCCTGTCTTATTTATGATTTCTTGAAAACAGGCTTTTTATAGACTGTCACAGATCACTTGCTTTTTGTTTATAATTTTTTTTTTGTTTTGGTTTTTGGGTTACACCCGGCAGTGCTCAGGGGTTACTCTTGGCTCTACACTCAGAAATCGCTCCTCGCAGGCTCAGGGGACCATATGGGATGCTGGGACTCAAACCACTGACCTTCTGCATGAAAGGCAAAAGCCTTACCTACATGCTATCTCTCAAGCCCCAACTTTTTGTTTATAATTTTAAAGGAAAGTGGCTTTGGTTACCAGCAAAGTTTCAATTTGAGACATAGTGAATAACTATACTCAAAGAGTTGAATATCACTTTCACTGTTAATATTTAAAACACATGTGATATCATTGAACAATAAGACTTTATAAATGTGCAATTTGTACCAGAATTTTAAAATACAATTTAATTAACATATTGCATTAAAATATGTATACTGGGGGCTGGAGTGATAGCACAGCTAGCAGGGTGTTTGTCTTGCACATGGCTGATCTGGGTTCGGTCCCCAGAATCCCATATGGTCCCTGCACCTGTAAGGAGTATTTTCTGAGTGCAGAGCTAGGAGTAATCCCTGAATGCTGCTTGGTGTGGCCAAAAGAAAAAAAAAAAAAGCACACACACACACACACACACACACACACACACAAGTACACTGGGTGAAAGAAGTTAGGCAAAAATAATACGTTCTCTGGGCCGGCGAGGTGGCACTCACTAGAGGTAAGGTGTCTGCCTTGCAATCGCTAGCCAAGGAAGGACCGCAGTTTGATCCCCCCCCCCCCGCCCCCCGGCGTCCCATATGGTCCCCTATTTCTGAGCGCTTAGCCAGGAGTAACCCATGAGCATCAAATGGGTGTGGCCCGAAAAACAAAAAACAAAAACATAAAAAAACCCAAAAGAAAATAAAATAATACGTTCATTAAAGTTAAAGCTAACGTTAGATACAATCAAGGCAATTAATTATAAATACAAGAAGAATAAGGAGCTTGCAAAAGTGGAAAAGGCAGCAGAACGGGAGAGAGAGAAATTACAATTTAGTAGAGTTGCTGGAACTAACTTGTCATTGATTGGTGATTATAGTTTCGCCGAAGTGTTTATTAGTTAGGAATTTAGTTACACATTAAATTAAAAATCCCTCTTGTATGTAATGTAATTGTATGTTTAATAGTTTTTTGTTTGTTTGTTTGTTTAAGTTTTGTTTTTATTATTTGGGCCACACACTAGTTTGTGCTTAAGAACTTCTGGCTCAGTTCTCAGAGATCACTCCGTGCAGTGCTCAGGGGATCACATATGCTGATGAGAATTAAACCTGAATCAGCTGTGTGTAAGTTAAGTGTCCTGCTGTGTTATCTCTAACAGCCCCTAAGTTTTTTTTTTAATAAAAATTTGTTTTTATTTTTGTTTGGGGGCAACATTTAGCTGTGCTCAGGAATTAATGCTGTCTCTGCTCTGAGAAATCAGTCTTGGTGGTATTCCAGGGATCATATGTAGTACCAGGGGTCAACTCAGTGTCCGTCATATGCAAGATAAGCATTAAACTCTGTACCATTTATTCAACCCTTAATAACACTTTTATTTTTATTATCATTATTATTCTTGTCCAAATTAGCTGTGATAATACAATTGTTATTTGTTATACATGTCTAGGATTAAGGTGAAAAAATAAAAAAGACCGCAGATGTATGACTGTAAGGTTTCCTTTGAGGCTATATTTGGAGTTCATGTCCCTAGTGACATTAAGATTTTCAGCACTGTTTAGTTATGGTATCTCAAAAAAATGCTAGATAACATAGGACTGAAGATACCTAGATCATGTAATAAATTTAGTGGCTATAATTATTGATAAGAAAAATGAAGTGCAATGATTACAAAGACAAGAAAATTCTGGGCTTGAGTAATAGCACAGTGTGTATGGCTTTTGCCTTGAAGATAGCCAACACAGGTTTGATTCCTGGTATCCCATATGGTCACCTGAGCCTGCTGAGAGTGATTTCTGAGTGCAGAGCCAGGAGTAGTAATCCCTGAGCACAGATAAGTGGGTATGGCATAAAAACAAACAAACAAAAAGTAAGAAAGAAAGTTCTCTACCTGTATTTTTAACCATTAATAATTAACCTAAGATATTGAAAAAGCAGTTTGAAAGATGAGTTTGATATTCAAAGAAACCCTGCAATTAATTGCTGCAGTAAAGAATATTTCATAAGTAGCTCTGATCCTGTCATTATTGCTTAAAATCCTACAGTAGTTTCCTGCTTTCCACTGCCATTGGGAAAACGTCTCTGCTGCGGTTTACCAGATGCTTCCGGATTGACCCTGGACCTGTTTTTTCAGCCCCAATACCTCTGTCTCCCACTAGTTTAGGAGCAACTTCGAAAACTTGTTAGCACATGACCTCATCAAAGTCTTTCAATATTGAGCCCCGTTTGAGTTCTTACGGAAGCAAGGCAAAGTTTAGAGTTCAGGATGTTTATTAAAAAGGACTCTTAAGATCAACACCCATGGAAGGGAGGGGACGGAAGCAGGATTGGGAAGTGGCAAAATCAAGCTGTGAGCAAGCCTGCCAGCCTCAGTCCCAGTACTGATGTGAGGAAACCCACACAGTCCTCAGCATTGGTGTGAGGGGGGAAATGGGGGGAAAGGACAGGGTGACCTTGGACAAAGTGTCTCTGCAGCAATCCCCAAGGGACTGTCATGGTCAGACACATCAAATGTTTTCTTTCAAGGGATGCTGAGGCATTTGTATTGCTTTCTTATCTTAGAGGTGTTTGCAGAGCACACAGAAATTTAAGCTTACATTCAGCTCTCAGTTCTTACTTTTCTGGAGTGTTTTCCGAAATCTCAATCACACTTGGTTTGCCTATATGATTAAACTTTCTACCTTTCTTTTTCTAGTTTTGACTATTATTTTCTTTCTATGTGTGGTAGGAATTTCAAAAAGTGCTCAGGGGTCCATGGGTCCTGATGACACTCAGCTGAGTAAGATATACAGTTTAATTTAATGCTTGGGCTTAATTGTTCTGGGAATTACCAGGCTCATAACTAGTTCAAGGTGTCATAAGGTACCAGGGATTGAATCAGGATCCCAGAAATGCAAAGCATATGCATATGATTCTTATACCATCTTCCCAAGCCCCAAATTCCCTATCATATTTTTAATTTATTCTTATCCTAATTTTATTTTTTATTATACTGAATTATAACTAGCCATTTCTTTTTTAATCAACTGTTGACTACAAGGATAGATAACTTCTGTAGTATTTATCTATAGCGGAGTCTTCAATGCCTATAACAGTACTGGCACATAGTCCATGTATATACATGAATCTATTCTATACTTCCTGAATAAATGAATGAATCTTAGGATTAAAGAGTATTTTGCAAAGAGCATTTGTAAAGATGTCTGTTTAGCATGATTCTTGAGGTAGAATTTATTCATAGTTATTATAGCTCCATCACTTTCAAGATGCATGCCCTTGGGGCAGTTAAGTTAAATTATCAAAGTCTCATTTTATACTGTAATAATAATACTGTTAATAGTATATAGTATTGGCTATTACTATGATTATTATTTTTACCATTTTTCTGTGTTATATTTGGGGGCGCACACTTGGTGTATCTCAGGGCTGCCCCTGGCTCTGTGCTTAGGTGACCATATATGGCAGTCGTGAACCAACATGGGTCTGGTCACCTTGCAACTATTTATTCAGCTTTATTATTTCTATTATTTGGCATATATGTGTGTTCCATTTTTAAAAAAATTTTATTGAGGAACAATGTGAATTACAAGTTTTTCACAGTTGTATCTCAGGCACATGGTAACAGTGAATTAGGGCTATTTTCTACCACCCATGTTGACTTCCCCTCTAACATAGTTTCTCAGCATGCATCCTATACCTCCCTCCTTTGCCCCATGGACTGCTAGTGTAACTGGTCCAATTTTGTGTATAGCTTGTTGTAGTTTGGGTCTCTTGATTCTATTGTCGTTGGCTTTGGTTTGGGTATTTAGATCTGACAACGTTTTTATTTTATTTTTACTCAGTGCTCCTGAGACTGCTGGACTCTGGGTCCCATTCACTTTTTTTTTCTCAATTTGTAGGAAGACAGAAATATGAGGTAGAACAAGATGATTCATATTCTATGGCTCTGTAAAAAAGTCGGAATCCCCTATCTAGAAGCTATAAATAAAATTAAAAGAAGGAAAAAAAGGAAAAATGGGGCAGATATGGCAAATTGTTTTCATTGAGGAAATTAGAAAAAAAATTCCCTTGGCCTAAAGATACAGAGGTCTCTGGTGGGTTGCATACAAGGCAAATGCCCTACCCTTGTACTATGGCTTCTGTCCTATGAAGAAGTCCCTTTGGGAGGAAAAAAAAGAGTCCAGACTTAATTTGCTATTACTTAATACAGTTCAGGATGTTCTTTTATTTGTTTTATATACAGGACATAAGAAAAATAGCATTATGCTGTCTTTAGGGTTTAAAATTTTTTATTTGTCCTCCTTTTTTGGGGGGGGGCACACCTGAGAGACAGACAGAGAAAAAGGCTTTTGTCTATGTCCAAAAGCCTTCTCCTGCTGGAG
Organism: Suncus etruscus; assembly: GCF_024139225.1. Taxonomy (NCBI): domain Eukaryota; kingdom Metazoa; phylum Chordata; class Mammalia; order Eulipotyphla; family Soricidae; genus Suncus; species Suncus etruscus. The sequence continues at coordinate 20,745,799 of NC_064866.1, read as the reverse complement.
ATTTCTATTTTACTCATTGGCTAAAAAACAAAAAAAACAAAAAAAAACACCTAAACAAAATTTCTCTGAGATCTTTCATACTAATCTTGTTTTTACCACAATAATATACAATAGTTAGTGAACTAATCCCAATACATCGACCCCCCCCAACCCCCACCCCCCACCCCCCCCCACCCCCGTGAGCTTTATGTAAACTGCCTTCTCCATTATTCCTATTAGGCACAACTATCTACTTCAATGTTTGCTGCCTTGCTTTGAATCAGAAGGAAAACCACTAGATCTCTTGAGAAAGAAAAAAATGATTAAGAGTAATTGGTGGCATGCTCAAAAACAGAACTTAATTATCAAGAAATAAAAATATTTCCATTTTAATTGTATATAATTCCCTTGTAAGGAAATTCTCATATAAGGGAAAACATCTAAAATTATTACACAATAGATCTTCAAAAAATGAACACCTGGCTGATCAACCAGGTCAAGAAGCATCGCTGGTGCTCTCTTAAGTGTTCATCTTAAAAAATTTTTACTAGAAATCTTATCTGAAATTTTAGCCTATTGTCCCTGCTGCCACCACCCCCCTCAACTTTCTTTACTGGCTACCATGCAACTGGTGTGAGTCTCACACCTCCCCATCCCTTTCACTAGCATGAATTTCAAATTCTGTCATTTTTGTAAAGAAATGAACATGCACTTTCTCTGCTATGACTCCATTTTTGGGGACTCCACTTACCTTTATTGTTTCATTTTATACTGAAAGCTCTGTCCCTAGATTTTTCAAGTTGAAACATATCACCCAAGAGCTATGAATCATCTGCTTCTCTTCTCCTTCAAACTTCCTTATTATAACATGTTTCAAAAAACCTCCAGGAGGAATCAAAGTTTTGAACAAGACTTAGAAAACAAAAACCCAAAGATTTAATGTGAATAAAACCTAGGCTGTGGACAGAGAGAACAAAAATATATTGAAATACCAGTGGTGATGCAGAAAAGATGACATATTTTGAGAAAATGATTATCTTTTCTGGAAGCCGAAAAAGAATATAAACCAAACATTGAGGAACCTCAAAAGGGCTCATAGTAAGAACTGTGTGATCAGGGTTCCCATGCCATTGTGCAGCTGAAACAGGATTTTTAAAAGGGTAAATTTAACTGAAAATGCTATTTAGTCACCTTAGATGAAAAAGAATTTAATCAAAAGAACTTGTTACTTCTCTTGAAATGTCTCATTTTGTTACATATCTTTTCTGTTTTATACTCCTTAACGGTTCTGTCCATTTCTTGTCAGTCTTCTGATCATTCAATGAATTTTGAGTTGGCTGTTGGTTGAGCTTTTGTAATTACAAGACTTCATGCAAAGAATTAAAGATCTTCCCTGAAATCTTAATAAGATTCTTCTAATTTAATATTATATATATCTATATTAATATCTAATTATATTATATTATATATTGGACAATATAATTATATTGTCTAAAGTTCTATATTGGTCCATATATTTGACTCATTACATATAAGGGATAGAAGACTGATCTGAGAAATTTAGCACTATGGCATTATAAACATCCTACATAGAATATAAATTTTTATAATGCTTTTGTGGTATCTTTATGTTGAGTTTTAATACTGTTTCTTTGACAGATTTCAATAATTTTTTGTTTTGTTTTGTTTGTGCATTTTTTTTTTGTTGGCTTGTTTTGGGGTCACACTTGCAGCGCTCAGAGGATTACTCCTGGCTCTGAGCTCAGAAATCTTTCCTGGCAGGCTCAGGGGACCATATGGGATGTCAGGGATTGAAGCCAGTTTTGTCCTGGGTCAGCTGTGTGCAAGGCAAACGCCCTACTGCTTGTGCTATTACTCTGACCCCAATATTTTAATAATCTTAAGAGAGAAAAATACAATTTACCTATAGCACCTAGATTGTGCCCTAAAATATAGTAGATGGTTTTAACCTTCTTAACTATAAAACTCAGTTAATCTTCATTTCTCTCTCTTGTGGAGACTTTCAACAACCATAAATCTCTTTTCTTCATCATTTCCAATACTATACTAAAATCTAAGCCCTTGGCATCTAGTCCCAAAGTTTCTCTTTCCTGTTTGTTTCGTCTTTCCTGCTCTCTTGCTTTCTACATAACATAAATAAAATACTTTTTAAGTATTTATCTACATCTATATACTATGTACCATGTTAATTTTTTTTAGCTATTTGCATCCAATTTTATATTTTCATGACACTTTTATAGAATAGCTCTATAATTACATTTTTACAGTTACAAAATTGTTTATGATTGAGTTTCAGTCATACAATGTACAACACCCTTTACCAGTGCACATTTTCCCTCTCCCCACCAATATCCTGTTTCCTTCCTGTCCTGGCCTCCCTGCCTCTGGGGCAGACATTTTTCTTCTCTCTCTGTCTTTCTCATTCTCTCTCTCTCTCTCTCTCTCTCTCTCTCTCTCTCTCTCTCTCTCTCTCTCTCTCTCTCTCTCTCTCTCTCTCTCTCTCTCTCTCCAGTTTTTTTCCACTTAGACACTGTGGTATGCAATATTGTTTCTGAAGGGTATCATGCCTATCACTTTACTCCTTCTGCACCTAGTTCTTGTCCAGGCTAATCTTTTCTAACTAACATCGTCATAGCAATTCCTTCTTTGCCCTCACTGCACTCTTTTTTGTGGCAAGTTTCCTATCATGGACTCGTCTTCCTGGCCCTATTGTCTTTGGAAATTAAAACCATACTACTATTTTTTATGTTCGAAAAATGATTATGTTCACTGGTTTCAACATGTAACAGAGTTGTTTTTCTAAGGGGTATGAGGAGATGAATGAAAATCAAGTAATTTATTCGTAAAGAAAACATGGTAAGTCTAGGAGTTGGCATTTTATATTTATACTCTTTCTCACTCTCTTGCTGATCATTGTGATATTGCTTTTAAAAATTACTATTTAAAAAGTCTTATACTACTTCTCCCATTTACTCATAGATTAAACAGAAACCTTTGAGTGGACATACAAAAAAAAATAAAAAAAGAAAGAAATTCACTTTCAAGACAACTATCACATGTTTCCTTTTTCCTGTATGCCTAAGAAATGTTGTGAAACTCTAGTAATGTGGACTTTTTACAAATCCTGTAGACTTCTACGTCATTCCAAGACTTGCCTTTGCAAGTGTTTGCTTCTTCCTGAAATGACCTTTCTTTTTATTGCTTACCCACATTTTTTTAAACATTCAAGACTCAACACATGTAAAAGTATTTGTTCATAGATTTCCTTGACTTTTCAGGACAATGGTTTTGGTTTATTCTCAAGAATATATGCTATGTTTGGTCTCAAAATATATAATACATTTCACATCACACTGTATGCACTGGAGAGAGACATAATTTGGGTTTCTGACTCATTTGTTGTAAGACACTCAAGTACTGGTTTATTTCACACTGGCATGTCTGAGTTGGGATATCACAATTACAGTGGTGATTTAAACAACAGAAACTTCATAATTTATTTACAGCTAGAAGCTAGGCATATAAGATGAAAGTACCTTCATTTGGTTGCTAGAGAAATTCCTAATTTGTTTGTTTGTTTGGTTGATTGGGTTTTTGGGGTTTGTTTTTTGTTTTTGTTTTTTGTTTGCTTTTTGGGCCACATTCAGTGACACTCAGGGGTTACTCCTAGAGCTATGCACTCAGAAATTGCTCCTGCACCTGACTTCGGGGATATGGGACGCCAGAAGATCAAACCTTGGTCTGTCCTAGGCTAAGCCTGGGCAAGGCAGAGTCACTGTTAGCACTTGCACCACCTCTACTCGCGGCTCCATTTTCCTAGTTTTTAGATGGAGCCTTCAAGTGTGTACCTCTGTTGATTGGGAGAAAAGTCTCTCTGGTCTGTTTGTAGGGAGCATGCTAGTCCCATTCATAAAGGTTTCATCCACATAGACCCTGATTATCTTGCAAAGCTTCACCCACAATGAAGATTACATATCAATATATGAATTTGGGGTATGGTAAACAAAAATGTTTAGTCCAGGAGCAATATATTTAAAACATGTTTTAAAATTTTTGCCATGGCTCAAAGATTAAATGTTTGGAACAGGAAATACAAATTTTCTTCTGCTTTCTACACCCTCACCACAACCCTTAGGAAACAGCTGTTGAGAAGCCAAACTTGCAGATAAAAACTGTCAACTTAGATAGCTTTTTAACTGTGATTCTCTTGAATTAACAGGTACTTAGTAAAATATGAACAAGATATAGTTAGGCAAAGAACAAAAACTATCTTATCTAAATAAAAGTACAGCAACTAACATTTATTTCTCAGTTGCTTTGTATAATAACTGTTCCAATTGCAAACTCATTTAGTCTCCACTATGCTACTAAATAACGCTATTTATGGCTGTTAGCCCCCTGTGGAAACACATGAAAGAATTCTCTGTAGGATAGATTCTAGAGATGCGAAACTCAAATGAGGTGCCAATATATTATGTCTCGGAGTATATTATTTCCCTAAACCATGTGGTCCTCAAACTATGGCCCGCGGGCCACATATTGTATTTGTATCTGTTTTGTTTCTTCATTGCAAATAAAGATCATATGCAGTGTGCATAAGAATTCGTTTCATAAGTTTTTGTTTTTACTATAGTCCAGCCCCTCCAATGGTCTGTAGGGACAGTGAACTGGCCCCTGTTTAAAAAGTTTGAGGACCCTGCAACTCTAATGCACTAATTAAAAAGCCATTTTAAAATAAAATTATGGGAGAAAGATATTTTCAGAAGATTCTCTATTTTTATATCTTTTATCTCATTCTTAGGTGAAAGATTAGTCAGGAAAACCCTCCATAGTTGTAACTAGTAATGTTATTAAGACTAAACTAGCTTCCACCTTTGGACCTCCCAGCCACTATCTCAAAAGCCCAAGCCTGCTCAGGACAGAAAGGTCTATTAGAATAGCCTCAACTTTCCCCAAATCTTATCCTCACAGATCCTAGTTTAGCAGGGGGTGGTGGGCAGGGACCCTGGCTCACCCCATAAATTCAGCATACACAAAACAGTCCCTCCCCCACCCTTCAGCCTCCAGACTTTCAGCCACCATTACAAAAGCCCCCGTGTCCTCACAGAAATATACAACCCCCAAACCAGAAGAACAACCCATCAAACTAGTGTACAATAAATCTTATCTCTTTATTTTTTTTTTTTTTTTTTTTGGTTTTTTTTGGCCACACCACCCGTTTGACGCTCAGGGTTACTCCTGCTATGCACTCAGAAATCAGCCCCTGCTTGGGGGGACCATATGGGACGCCGGGGGATCGAACCGCGGTCCTTCCTTGGCTAGCGCTTGCAAGGCAGACACCTTACCTCCCAGTGCCACCCTACCCGGACCCCACAATAAATCTTTTTTTTTTTTTTTTTTTTTGGTTTTTGGGCCACACCCGGTAACGCTCAGGGGTTACTCCTGGCTATGCGCTCAGAAGTTGCTCCTGGCTTGGGGGACCATATGGGACACCGGGGGAACGAACCGCGGTCCGTCCAAGGCTACCGCAGGCAAGGCAGGCGCACCTTACCTTTAGCGCCACCGCCCGGCCCCGAAGAAGTTGTTTTTTTTTTTTTTTTTTTTTTTTTTTTTTTGGTTTTTGGTTTTTGGGCCACACCCAGCGATGCTCAGGGGTGACTCCTGGCTGTCTGCTCAGAAATAGCTCCTGGCAGGCCCGGGGGACCATATGGGACACCGGGATTCGAACCAACCATCTTTGGTCCTGGATTGGCTGCTTGCAAGGCAAACACCGCTGTGCTATCTCTCCGGGCCCATTTTTTTTTTTTTTTTGGGGGGGGGGGTTCACACCCGGTGACGCTCAGGGTTTACTCCTGGCTATGCGCTCAGAAGTTGCTCCTGGCTTGGGGGACCATATGGGGCACCGGGGGATCGAACCGCGGTCCGTCCAAGGCTAGTGCAGGCAAGGCAGACACCTTACCTCTAGCGCCACCGCCCGGCCCCCAATAAATCTTTCATACTTGGGTAACCTCACTTACCTAGAATAAATTAACCCCCAAACAGATATACCTTCAACTACCTCTTTCACAATTAAATAGACTACTTTTTTTTGTTTGTTTGTTTTTGTTTTGGGGCCACACTGGTAATGCTCAGGGGTTACTCCTGGCTCTGTGCTCAGAAATTGCCTTTGGCATGGGGTGCCGGGGGATTAAACCACAGTTTGTCCTAGGTGAGCCACATGCAAGGCAAAAGCCCTACTGCTGTGTCATTGGTCTGCCCCCTAAACAGACCACTATTTTTAAGCTCTGAAACTCTGGTACCCAACCCACCCAATGCAAAGATCAATGCGGAAAATAAGGAAAACACCAGCAGTTGGGAATATGGAGAGAAATCCTAGAAAATTTCCAAGTCCTCCAGAGGACACAAACTATATAGATTAGGACCTAAAATCAGCATTTAATGTCTTAGTAATAAAATTCAAGGAATCACTAACCAAAGAAATTAAAAAATCCATAGGTGAACAATTCAACCAACTCAAAGAAGAACTTTATCAGAAGATGAGATAATCCATACAAATGGAAGAGAACTAAAAACCATGCTAGCAAGCCATAATAGCAGAATTACACACATAGAGAATCACATGGATGGACTTGAAGACAAAATACAAGCCAATAACAGTAAAGAAGTCAATAAAGAAATGAGAGACAAAGCATTGTAAGAAAATATAAGGTACTTAATGAACAAATACAAAAAGAAATAATCTGCTACTAATAGGAATACTAGAATGAGAGGCAAAAAGGAAAGGGAAACAACAAGTAGTGAGGGAAATAATAGCAGAGAATTTTTCCACTCTCTAGAAAAAGATGGCTATACAAATCCAAGAGACAAAAGGAGTACCAAACAAAATAGACCTGAAAAGATCAACACCAAGACATATAGTATTCCAAATGACAAAACAAAGAGAAAGATGAATTAGTAAGAAAAATAAGGGAGGAAAAAAACTTAAGTACAAAGGAAGAAAGATCAACCCATATCTTTTATTTGAAACAATTCAGAAAAGAATATAGTGGAATGACATATTTGAACTACTGAATGAAATAAAGTTCCAACCTAGAGTTCACTACACAGAAAAACTCTCATTTACATGGGAGGGAGGGTTAAAAACATTATAAGATAAATAAAAACTTGCAATATTTGCACTAACCAAACCAACTCTAAATAAATTACTCAGAGATCAATAACACAAACCAAATCCCCAGTTGTAACAACAACAACAACAACAACAATATAATTGCACAACAACCCTTCTGTCATTTATTTCCTTAAATGTCAATGACTAAAATCTCCATTAAAAGGCACAGAATAGAGGGTTGGATCAGGAAACACACTTAAAAACTCAGAATAGACACAGGCTGAAAGTAAAAGGATGGAAATCAATTATACAAGTCACTGAAAAAAAAAAAGCTGAAACAGCCATACTTATCATAGCAGACCAAATTGTATTCAACTTCAAAAAAGTACTCAGAGACAAAGATGGACACTACTTACTGATCAAGGAAACAATAGACCAAGAAGTACTAACTATGGTCAACATTTATGTACCAAATGTAGAGACAGCAAAATATATTAGGCTTTTGCTTGTAAACCTGGAGAAACATATAGACAGAAATGTGATAGTAGTGGGAGAATTTAACACACCATTATTTCCACTAGACAGATCCACTAGGCAGAACCCTAGCAAAGACATAAGAGCCCTAAATGAGAAACTAGAAGAGCTAGGACTAATGGACTTATACAGGTTCCTCCATCCACAGAAAACAGAATATACATTCTTCTCAAGTGCACATGGAACTTTCTCTAGGAAAGACCAAGCCTTAGGACATAAATATAACTTATATAAAATCACAAATATAAGAATTATACCAAGCACTCTATCAGAACACAATGCAACAGAGACCAAGATTGACTTTTAAAAAGAAGATGTGGAGAAAAATCTAACAACTGGAGACTAAATAACATGCTGCTCAACAACAGCTGGATTAGAGAGGAAATAAAGGAAGAAATGAAAAGATTCCTTGAGATAAATGACAATGAAGAAACAAATTTCCAAAATCTATGGGACACAGCAAAAGCAGTAATTAGGGAAAAATTGATACCAATACAGGCCTACATTAGGAAAGAAGAAAAAGACAAAATCAACAACTAAAGGGACACCATAACTATCTGGAAAACCAACATCAAAGGAACCCAAAGAAGGTAGACTAACAGAAATAATAAAAACTAGAGCAGAAATAAACAATACAGAAACAAAGAAAACAATACAAAAAATCAATAAGATGAGGAGCTGTTTTTGTTTGTTTGTTTGTTTGTTTGAAAGAATAAAAATGACAAACTGCTGGCAAGACTTACAAGGGAAAAAAAGGAGATCACAAATGAAAGGGGAAATATTACAAGAAACCAAGACATCATAAGGGCTTAATATAAACAACTGTACTCAGTCAAATTAGAGAACCCAGAAGAAATAGACAGATCTTGTAAAAATATCATCTCCTGATACTTAAGGAGGAAGTAGAAAGGCTAACCAGGCCAATCTCATCTAAGGAAATTGAAACAGTATTTAACAAACTTCCCAAAAATAAAAGTCCAGGACCTGATGATTTTACAGGTGAATTCTATCAAACATTCAGAGAAGAATAACTATCACTGATCCTCAGGCTATCCAAAACATCAAAAAATGGAGAAATACTCCATAATTCCTTTTATGAGGCTAATATCACACTTATTCTCAAAGCTGACAAAGATACCACAAAGAAAAAAAGAAAACTACAGACCACAGTGTAATCCCCAAAGCGTCATTTAGCGAAGTTCATCCCCACCATTGATGAAGTGCCTAGCAATTGGAAAACCTTTCCTCTCCAATGTGCTGACCCCATTTTTTAAAATCTATTTATTTATTTATTTTTAAAGCATTCTGACCCATACCATGAGTCAGGCCTCCAACTATAACCTATGAATAGATCTCTATGTCTGTCTATAAGTTAGCGTGAATGTGTATGCAGTGGAATCCTCTGTTTGCCTAATCTGTGTTGTAAACAATTCATTTCTAAATTATACATAGCCCCTGTTACATATTATACCTCCTCCCCCCAATTCAAACTCTTTCTATTCTCTTACCCCCTCAATCCTGATCCATTATCTCTCCCTATTTAACCCTCTTTACCCTCAGTTCTTAACCGAGACCTTCCCCCTGCCCCAGTAAGCTGCCACGGGGATCCCAAAGCAAAAGGACACCCTCTCAGCCCACCATCTCTTGCCTCACCAAGAAACTGCAGCCACCATTCCTGCTGCCTCCTTCTCTGTGGCCCTTATTCTCCCACCCCCACTCAAGGTGGACTGATGCTTGCTACCAGATTCAGCTCCAGAGGGACCCCCAGCATGAGGACACTACCTGATCGCTTACTGCTGCAAACCATTTCTCAGATTCAACACAACCATAGTATGAGACAAAATGTGCCCCAGATCATTCCCTCCCAGGACTCTCTCAAAAGACTTAATGGGGATATCTCAATTTTCTTTGTATATTTATTTCCTTAATAATTATAACTCTTAGTGTGTTTATTTTCAAATGTAGAGGTAGTCTCCTCCACATACACACACACACACACACACACACACACACACACACACACCCTTTTTTTTTTTGCTTGTTATGGTTCTGTTTAGTAAGAACTTCTAGTAGGAAAGTCTTGATTGGGATAAAAGCTCAGGTCAAAACTACGCACAGAGTTTGTATCACCTGTCATTTTTACCCTAAATGCCTCAATAATATAATATGGCATCATTCCTTTTTGCATAGATACACTAAAATGGGAATATTTTATGTATAGAAGCAAGTTGCTATCTTTTTTAATTTTTTTTAATTTTGAATTATGAGAACAAAAGATGCAAAGAAAGAGAAGGTAAAGTTACAGTGGAAGGACAATCACCCATAACATAATTCTCAGAAGAAGTCCCCTTGCTGATATCTTAACTTTGAACTTTCAGCCAAAGAACGTTAAGATAAATAAAACAGAATCCACGTACAATTACTTTGTCCCTCAAGTCCCCAGATTGTAACACATTATATTTCTTAACAGCACACAAGGCAATCTAAAGCCATAAAACTTATGTAACTTCTTAAACATTAGAGGCATAGTATTTTTTACATTTCCATGTACATGCATATTAGCTTAAGTTAACCTCAAATTTTAAGTGGTTTTTTTTTAAGGATTAGAGTCAAAGGAGCACAGTAAAAACGGTGTTAGAGTGGCAATTGTTGTTTGCATAGGCCCACCAAAATATGAGAGGCATGGAAAGGAATAATAACCCTGGCCTAAATACAAAGAGATCCTACCCCTGAAGTTTCCTGGCATAAGACCAAATCTAGGCTCCAGGCAAGTTATTGTCCAATCCAAGATATTGTCCGTAGTGCCAACACACTTTTATTTTTCACACAGTCTCTGTTGTTGGTATCATGTTTCTGTATTAAAGATCCTGGAATCTGCATATCCTACATTGAAGTCATGATGTGGATCGTCTTCTCGTTTTACCTCACCATTAAAGAGAAATGCAGGAAGCCCTGTCCTGTAAGCAGGTCGTTGTTGTCTTCTCAGTGTTAAAGGAAGTCTCTTTTGAGCAGGTCGATGTCTGAGCAGTGGTAGGGTCTTCTGTGGTAGAGGATTGCTTCCAGGTGATGTTATAGACAAACCTCACCATTAAGGGGCAATACAGCAAGCCCTGTCCAGTAAGCAGGTCATTGTTCTTGTTAAGTCTTTTCAGTGTTAAGGGAAGTCTCTTTTGAGTAGATCGATGTCAGAGCAGCTGTAGGGTCTTCCCTGGTAGAGGAATGCCTCCAGGTGATGTTATATACAACCTTGGATGTTTTGTAGATGTCTTCTCTAGATCAGGGGTGAATGGAGAATGCCCATTCTTCTGAGGCCTGTGCTAGGTCTTTATGTCAATGTTCAGGGTGTAAGGTCCCATTGCACTAGGAGATTTGTGTGTTCCCATCTCTATTAGATAAGAACTTATTGGTATGTATAGTATTTTCCCGTTTTAGTGTGCCTAAGCAAACAGGAAATAAAGCCACGTGGTGCTATCAGAATATTTGGGGGCGTAAGAACATTTCCAACAATACCCATGACTTGGTTCAAACATAAGCATTAAACTGAGGGATTCTTTCACACCAAATTCCATATTGAGCAGTTCACAAAGAGAAGATAAAAAAAATGGGGGGGGGGGAATGTCACTGTATAAGAAAATATTCAGCAAAAATTATAGCTGTCAAAGAAAACACCCATAAAATGTTGAAAAGACATAAGTGTCCTTTTTATGCCTTTTAAAATAGTTGGGTGGGTGTTAACTCCAGGGTACCACTTTGGTCTGTGACTTAGGACTCTACAGTACTTAAGTTAGAAAGGGTAAATGAGGAGTAATGATGATAGGGGTTAAGGAAGTTAAAGAGAAATATGATCTTTTGAAGGGGTATGCAAAAGGGCAGAGTACAAAATGGACATTCTGCATACATAAAAACATAATTCAATGATAGTGAGTACTATTAATGTTTCTTGAAACATTTTTTTTGAAAATATAGCCTGGGAAGAGATTACCAGTGACTTCAAGAAGCTGGGAGGCCAGAAGTTCAGAGCCCCACCCAGACCCTCTCTAAGGAGGTGAATGGATAATGGGGAAAGCCTACGGTACCTTCAAGCTCCACCAAGGGGCCCAACTCACCGGCTTGCCCAGGCATGTGGCCCAGGAAAGCCCTGGAGATCTGGTCAAGTTGCTATCTAATAGGGATAAGAACCCATACATTTTATAATACAGGGGTGCCTTCTACCCTGAACATTTGTCATGGGGACTCAACTTAGACCTCATGTGATCAGACATCGACTGTCCAATCTCAGACCTTGGATCCCAACCTTACAACTGGCACAGTTCCCTGCATCAGTACCAGAGATCAAACTCCCCCTTGGGGGGTCCCTAAAATCGATCTGGAATCAACTTGCACTAGGATAGGTTCATACGACACCCAGACAATGAGGGAATAGCAACAACTTGATCTAAGGGCAGATTGCCCTACTTCATCACCTATCAGTGAGATGAAATAAAAATATACTTGGTCCTAGCATCTGTGCAAAATCCAGGACTAATTACAGAAGACTGACTACAACAATCGTGACTGTGCAGAATTTTTGTGGGACCATGAAGAAAGACTCTATCCTAGTCTTCATCCTAGGATTTGTGCAAAAACTAAGATATCTCTGATTACAGAGGACTGACTGACAACCACGACTGAACAGAATGTTTCCTGGCACCATAAAGAACATGGGGTTTGACAATGAACATGTCCAGAGACTGTAGCTGGTCTCATGACAGATACATCCTGTGTCTCTTAGGTTAAGGAAATTTCCCAATTTCCCCAATACTTACTTTACCTATGCAAAAACAAAAATAAAAACAAAACAACTTGCCATATCAACCACCTCCTCCCTTTTTTTCCTTTTTTTTTTTCTTCTTTTAAATTTATATTTATAGCTTCTAGACAGGAGCTTCTGCCCACTTTATTTACTTTTTGTTTTTAACAGAACCAAAGAATATGACTCATCTTACTCTGTCTCATATTTTTTTTCTTTCTTTCTTTCTTTCTTTCTTTCTTTCTTTCTTTCTTTCTTTCTTTCTTTCTTTCTTTCTTTCTTTCTTTCTTTCTTTCTTTCTTTCTTTCTTTCTTCTTTCTTTCTTTCTTTCTTTTTCTTCTTTCTTTCTTTCTCTCTCTTTCTCTCTCTCTCTCTTTCTTTCTTTCTTTCTCTTTCTTTCTCTCTCTTTCTTTCTTTCTTTCTTTTTTCTTTCTTTCTTTCTTTCTTTCTTTCTTTCTTTCTTTCTTTCTTTCTTTCTTTCTTTCTTTCTTTCCTTTCTTTCTTTCTTTCTTTCTTTCTTTCTTTCTTTCTTTCTTTCCTTCTCTTCCTTCCTTTCTTCCTTCCTTCCTTCCTCTCTCCCTCCCTCTTTCTTTCTTTCTTTCTTTCTTTCTTTCTTTCTTTCTTTCTTTCTTTCTTTCTTTCTTTCTTTCTTTCTTTCTTTCTTTCTTTCTTTCTTTCTTTCTTTCTTTCTTTCTTTCTTTCTTTCTTTTGTTTTTTTGGGTCACACCCAGCAGTGATCAAGAGTTACTCCTAGCTCTACACTCATAAATTGCTCCTGGCAGGCTCAGGGGACCATATGGGATGTCGGGATTCAAACCACCCTCCTTCTGCATGCAAGGTAAATGCCCTGCCTCCATGCTATGTCTCCAGCCCCATCTGACTCATATTTCTGACTTCCTACAAATTGAGAAAAAAACGAATGGTGCCAGGGCAAAGTGTTTTCATTAACATTGAGTGGAAATAAAGAATGATCAGACGTAAATACCAAACCCAAAGTCAATGACAATAGAATCAAGAAACCCAAATTACAAGTTATACACAAAAGGGAGCTGTTACACTAGCAGACCAGGGGGTTAAAGGTGGAGTTATGGGATGCATGCTGGGAACAGTGATAGAGGGAGGTCAACACTGGTGGTGAATTGACCTAATTCACAGTCACTATGTACCTCAAATATAATTGTGAAAGACTTGTAATTCACATTGGTCTCAATAAAAATTATTTTTACAAAAAGACTAAACTAGAAGTGGGGAGACTAAACTAGGCAATAAAAAAGTTGAACATGTTTCTCTAGTCTGTAAAGTAGCAAGTAAAATGTGCATTATAAGAATGAAATTGAAAGAACATAACACAAACATCATATATCAAAATAGCCTTCCCATATTGTATGTCTAAATTTATGGATCCAAAGGAAATGTAAAACATGAGCTTGTCCCAAAGTACAAACACTTTATACTACAAAGGAGTAAATAGAGCACACAACAGAAAACAAAACCTTATGTTACCTAGTACAGGCAAATAGATTATTAGGAGTAGACAGAGGCATTACAGAGCTACTGCATAACAAAAATACCAATACAGAAAGCAAGTTTTTTTCAAATGATCAAGTAATTTAATTTTGAAAGTAATTTTGAAAATTAAACCAGGAATTCTTTTTTCCAAATGCTTTTAGAATGCTTCTCCCTACCCCCAAATGGAAACATTTTCTAAACTAAAATGATTATGACTAGAGAATTTCATAGAAATTAAGCTTAAGAGACTAAAAACAAAACTTAAATGCCCAGCTCTATATTGAGGTTTGATTTTTTTTTTAAGACAACAACCTTTGTTTCATAGTATGAATAAAATGGAATAACATTAGGAAAACTGCCTCAGGAAGTCTGAACACAATATAAATCAGTCAAACTTTCCATACCTTTCGAGTCACAGGAAATCTTAAAATATCACTCCATTCTGCCTCTATGTGTAGTAAAGACAAAGTTCAGAGGCATTTACAATGACAACAGAATCGACTCCCAATCTACAACATGCTAGACATAGAGGGGACCACTTATACTAGCAACCCAGGTGGTAAAGGAGGGGAATATAGGGGATGCATTCGGGGAACAGGGGTGGAGGGAGAAAAACATTGGTGGTGGGAATGCCCCTGATTCAATGTCACTATATACCTGAATTACCACTGCGAAAGATTTGTAACCTACTTTGGTCAAAATAAAATTAAAAAAAAAGTTCAGAGGCATTTAAAGTATTTTATAATGTATAATTATAAGCTTATCAAATTAAACTAATAATTTATATTAGCCTTATTACATATAATTTTCCCAAGGAGAGTATATTATCACAAAGAAAGTCTTATCAAAAGAAGGGAAAAAGTTGGCCAGGGAGCTGGTCCAAAGGTCTAGTCCATGAATAGTTTAATCTCTGTTCCCAAATGGATTTGTTCTTAAGCACTGTGCCAAGAGTATTCCCTGAGCACTGATTGATATGCACTCTCCAAAAAAGAAAAGTAAAAAATAAAACATAAAATGTTAAGCAAATAAAAGCAACTAAAGTGAATAAAAGTGGTCAAGCTTATTTTTTGTCCACTCAGTATTAAAAGGTTTGTTTGCTGAATTGATGATATAGTGCAGAATTAGAACTCCATAGCAGAGTGCCAGGAATGTTTCAGGAAATGTAGGGGACAGCAAACTTGGGACACTGGCTAGGATATGGGATGAACAAGGAGAATTAGAGTCAATACTAGAAATACATGATAGAGAATATTGGCCCCCAAAATGTAACTTATTTTTTTAAATATAGTCTGTGTCTTAAACTTAGTTCTTGAACTACATTTTGAGTTAGGAGACCAAATGCTTGGAAGGACTTTTATGATTAGTCCTCTCAAAGGTCAGTGCAGATGTTTACAGCATAGATCTGAGAAAACTTACTACAACTAATCTCATGTTGGTATGGGAATGTGACTTAAGTGGTGGAGCACATGACTAAAATGTACCTCACATCCTCCAACCAGCACCTGGGGAGAGTCCCCAAGATTCCCTGGGGTCACTCATGGAAATGTCATGCCCACACCTCCTGGAGGCATTGTCTTCTTCTCAACACCACTGGGTATCGCCTCTATTTATTTTTTTATTTTTAAGATTTCAATGTCTTTGATTAACTTCTAGGAGTTAGTTTTATTCTTCACTTAATTACTTAGGATTTTAACTTCACAAATTGTTTTATACCTAAACAATCCTTACCATTTTTAAATTATCCTCATCAATCTTATTTTTTGCATTGAGATATTTATGTGTATTTAAATGATCAAATATCAATATCAAATATTTCTTTACCAAATATCACCCAATCAAGTGACAATGTCTTATTTCCAAGTGTCAAATTCCCTTTTCCCTGTCTCTACTTCTTTGAACTTGAGCTGTTTTGTGATAGGTTTGCCTGATAAAGTAAGGTTGAAGAGCATTCAACTCCCCAGGACTAGAAGCACTGCTTGAATCCTTTGGAAAGTTTGCCCCTGAAGTCGTCATTCTGTGTAGTCCTGTCCAGAACTGAAATTTGGCCATATTAAAGAGAAGAAAGCAAGAACAATCCCTGCCATTCTCCAGTCCATGAGAGAGACAGGAGAATCAAGAAACTTTTAGATGATGCTCCTGCTGTCAACAAACTGAATCTATCAGAGAAAACCTGACTGACAAGTGCCATCCTGCCTGTCAATTTTCAGAGACATAGTGCAGGAGACAAAACTTCTGTCAATTAGCCCTGACTCTTTACCAGCTTTGTATGTTGTCCCCAGAGACCTACCAGGAGTTGTATTTGGGCATAAAACTAGAAGTAAAGCCTAAGCACAGTCTGATATGTCCCTCCCTTTAAAAATACCATAAAAACAAAACAAAATAAGAATAAATGATTAGGCTAGGGAGATAGGAGAGAGGTTAAGCCATTAGCTTGGCGTACAGCTAAACTTGATTAGATCTGTGACACTTCGTATGGTCCCTTGAGGATCACCACGAGTGACTACTGAGCATAGAACCAGGAGTAAGCCCTGAGCACTTGCTTGGTGTGGCCTCTAAACCAAGCAAGTTGCTACATAAACAAGTGGGTTTTTTTTTTGGGGGGGGGAGTGTATTGTACAGCATCCAACAGTGCTCAGATCTTATTCCTGGCTTTGCACACAGGGATCTTCCTGGCAGGCTTGGAGTGCCAAATGGGAGAGGGGGAGAAATATAATCCAGATTGGCTGCATACTAGGAAAGTGCCTTACCTGCTGTACTATTACTACAGCTCCAATAGCTTATTATTTCTTGTGGTGCTCAGGATTTATTGCTGACTGCATTCAGGAATTATTTCTGGTTGTGCTGAAGGTGAGGGGGTTTATAAAATGCTGGTGATGGACTCTGGGGCAGGCATGTGAAATAAAATGCCTTATCCTCTGTACTATCACTTAGGATCCAAAAACTGGCTTTTAAATGAGAGTCTTCTCTGCAGTACTCTTGAGAATTTGAGCTCACACTTGGCAATAATACTTAATCACAAGCATTTAGAATTCAGTTCCCAAGTCCTGAAATCTAATGCTATACAGGCCCAGCAGTGATGAGGTCCACTAAGGTGACAGAGAGAGTTTTGTATGGGTGGGATGTCCACGTGGTTCTAGTAAACACATACTGGGCCTTAGGAATATAAACATGTACTTCATCCCTTTGAGCTCTCTCCTGAATTCCTTAATTGACATAAGATACTCAATTTAGGTTTTTATGTCATAAACATAAATAAGTGACATGGTAAAAAAAACTAAAATCATATATAGTTCCTTTTTATTCATAACAGTGTAAAATTCAGCATCAGTCATAAAAATTTTGAGGGCAATAAACAATAAAATAAAAAGTGATATGTGCCCAAATAGATCCAAGATAGTTTTATTAGTGAAGATATTATATAATGTCTAAAATAGATTATTATTATAGCAGTTTTAGGCTCATAGTAAAAATCACACTCCTAAACATATATGCACCCAATGAGGGACCAGCAGAATATTTAATGCAGTTGTTGACAAATATGAAAGAAGATATCAATAGCAACACAATAATAGTGGGAGACCTCAATACTGCCCTGTCACCTCTTAACAGTTCAACCAGGCTGAAACTTTTCCCCCCGAAATATACTAGCTATGATAGGATAAATGCAATAAAGTGAAATAATATATAGAGAGAGCACTCCAGTCCCAGAAAACTAGATACACATTCTTCTCCGATGCATATGGGTCATTCTCCAGGATAGAATACATGCTATGGCCTCTAAACATATATCTATAACACCAAGAGGATAGATAAGACTACCTTCTTAGGTCACAATACACTGAAATTAGAAGTGAACTACGAAAGGACACAGAAGAAAAACTTTAACACCTGGACATTGAACAGCTCACTACTGAACAACCAGTGGGTAAGAGATAAAATCAAAGATTAAATTAAAAAATTCTTAGAAACAAATGAGAATGAAGATTGTGGGACATGGCAAAGGCAGTATTAAGAGGAAATTTTATAGCTTTACAAGCACACATCAGGAAGGAAAAAGGGGGCCTACAAAAATAACTTAATGACACAACTTATAAAACTAGAGAATTAGAGAATGTTCCCCAGACATACCGTCACCTAATTTTTGATAAAGGAGCAAGAAATCCTAAATGGAACAGGGAAGGCTTCTTCAATAAGTGGTGTTGGTACAACTGGTTAGCCACTTGTAAAAAAGTGAACTTAGACCTCTAGCTAACACCATGTACAAAGGTAAAATCCAAATGGATTAAAGACCTAGATATCAGACCTGAAGCCATAAAGTATATAGAACAATATGTAGGTAAAACGCTCCATGACATTGAGACTAAAGGCATCTTTAAGGAGGAAACAGCACTCTCCAAACAAGTGAAAGCAGAAATAAACAGATGGGACTATATTAAGCTGAGAAGCTTCTGCACCTCAAAGGAAATAATGCCCAGAATACAAAAGCCACCCACAGAGTGGGAGAAACTATTCACCCAATACCCATCAGATAAGGGGCTAATATCCAAAATATACAAGGTACTGACAGAACTTTACAAAAAAAAAATCTGATCCCATCAAAAAATGGGAAGAAGAAATGAACAGATACTTTGACAAAGAAGAAATACAAATGGCCAAAAGGCACATGAAAAAATGCTCCACTTGGCCTGGAGAGATAGCACAGTGGTGTTTGCCTTGCAAGCAGCCGATCCAGGACCAAAGGTAGTTGGTTCGAATCCCAGTGTCCCATATGGTCCCCCGTGCCTGCCAGGAGCTATTTCTGAGCAGACAGCCAGGAGTAACCCCTGAGCAGAGTTGGGTGTGGCCCAATCCCCCCCCCCCAAAAAAAAAAGAAAAAATGCTCCACATCACTAATCATCAGGGAGATGAAAATCAAAACTATGAGGTACCATCTCACACCACAGAGATAGGTGCATGTCACTAAGAATGAGAATAAGCAGTGCTGGTGTGGATGTGGAAAGAAAGAAACTCTTATTCACTGCTGGTGGGAATGTCACTTAGTCCAACCTTTATGGAAAGCAATATGGAGATTCCTCCAAAACCTAGAAGTTGAGCTCCCATACAGTTCAGCTATACCACTCCTAGGGATATACCCTAAGAACACAAAAATACAATACAAAAATCCCTTCTTCACACCTATATTCATTGCAGCACTGTTTACAATAGCCAAAATCTGAAAACAGCCTAGATGCCCCTCATTAGATGAATGGTTAAAGAAACTGTGGTATGGGCCCGGAGATATAGCACAATGGTGCTTGCCTTGCAAGCAGCCGATCCAGGACCTAAGGTGGTTGGTTCAAATCCTGGTGTCCCATATGGGTCCCCCTGCCTGCCAGGAGCTATTTCTGAGCAGACAGCCAGGAGTAACCCCTGAGCACCACCGGGTATGGCCCAAAAAAAACAAAAACAAAAAAAAAAAAACAAACAAAAAAAAGAAATTGTGGTACATATATAAAATGAACTATTATGCAGCCATCAGAAGAGATAAAGTCATGAAATTTTCCTATACATGAATGCATATGGAATTTATTATGCTGAGTGAAATAAATCAGAAGGAGAGAGATAAACACAGAATGGTCTCACTCATCTATTGGTTTTGAGAAAAATAAAAGACTTACGTATAATGATTCTCAGAGACAAAATAGAGGAGGACTGGAAGGTCCAGCTCACGACATGAAGCTCACCACAGAGTGATGGGTGCAGTCACAGAAATAATTACACTGAGAACTATCATAACAAAATGTGACTAAATGAGAGAAGTAGAAATCCTGTCTAGAGTAAAGGCCGGTGTGGGGTGGGGAGGAGGGACACTTGGGACATTGATGATGGGGAAAAGTTGTTAATAATATTAATAAAAGTTATGGATGTGCTGGGAGCCTTGATAGGCCCCCAGCCATCCCCTGTTCTGCCCCCGGCCTCCAGGCCTTCCATGGGGCCCAGCCCAGGCGGCCAGAAATGATGGGTCCTAACTTGGGGTGTACTGATATTTGCTCAGTTGCACTAAGGTTGTCACTGGCAATTTATTACCACTCTACATGTTCAAAACCATGTGGGAGGCGATACATATTAAGAGTATTCCCTATCCTTAAGTTATGTTTTGCGTATACAGAATGTCCATTTTGTATTTTGCCCATTCACAAACCCCTACAAAGCTCATTTTTACTCAATTCTCACTCCCCAACCATCAGTAACCCACATTACTCTTTTTTCCTTCAGTACTGCATAATCCTAATCACAGACCAAAGCCATGCATTTTATCTAACAACCCCTAACTATTTCAAAAGACATAAAATGGACATGTATGTCTTTTGAATATTTTATGTATTTTTCTCTGACAGCTATAAGTCTTACTAAATATTGTCTTAATCAGTGATAATTCTAGCCACTTTTTATCTTTTCTTCTCTTTGTGAGCTATTCAATAAGGAATTTTGGTGAAAGAGTCCCTCAGTTTAATGCTTATGATTGAACCATGTCATGGGGATTGTTGGACTTGTTCTTATGGCCCCCATATGCACCGATAACGCCACGTGGCATTGTTCCTTGTTTGCATAGGCACATTAAAATGGAAAAATACTATATATACAAAGCAGATCTTATCTAATAGAGATTGGAACACACAAATCTTGTAGTGCATAGGGACCTTACACCCTGAACATTGACATAATGACCTGGTACAGGCCTCAGAAGAATGAGCATTCTCCATTCACCCCTGAACAAGGGAAGCCATTCATGAAACATCCTAGTTTTTCTATAGCATCACCTGGAAGCAATTCTCTACCAGGGAAGACCCCACCGCTGCTCTCACATCGACCTGCTCTAAAAGAGACTTCCCTTAACTCTGAGAAGACTTAACAACAACAACAACCTGCTTACATGACAGGGCTCTCTCAATTGCCCTTTAATTGTGAAGTGAAACTAGAGGATGCTCCACATCCTGACTTCAATGTTGGATATGCAGATTCCAGGATTTTTAATACAGAAACATGAAACCAACAACAGAGACTGTGTGAAAAATAAAAGTGTGTTGGCACTACAGACAACGTCTTGGATTGGACAAACTAGCTTACCTGGAGCCTAGAGTTGGTGTTATGCCAGGAAACTTCAGGGGTTGGGTATCCTTGTATTAGGCCAAGGTTTTTCCTTTCCATGTCCCTCATATTTTGGTGGGCCTATGCAAACAACAATTGCTACTCTAACACTGTTTTTACTGTGCTCCTTCGACTCTAATCCTTGTTTGTTTTTTGTTTTTGGTTTTTGGGCCACACCCGGTAACGCTCAGGGGTTACTCCTGGCTATGTGCTCAGAAGTTGCTCCTGGCTTGGGGGACCATATGGGACACCGGGGGATCGAACTGCGGTCCGTCCAAGGCTAGCGCAGGCAAGGCAGGCACCTTACCTTTAGCGCCACCGCCCAGCCCCTCGACTCTAATCCTTAAAAAAAATCCACTTAAACTTTTGAGGTTAACTTAAACTATTATGTATGTGCATGGAAATGTAAAAAAATATGCCTTTAATGTTTAAGGAGTTACATAAGTTTTATGGCTTTAGATTGCTTTGTGTGCTGCTAAGAAATATTATAATGTATTACAATCTGGGGACTTGAGGGACAAAGTAATTATGCATGGGTTCTGTTTTATTTATCTTAATGTTCTTTAGCTGAAAGTTCAAAGTTAAAATATCAGCAAGGGGACTTCTTCTGAAAATTCTGTTTATGGGTGATTGTCCTTCCACTGTAACTTTACCTTGTCCTCTTTCTTTGTTCTTATAATTAAAATAACATTTACAAAAAAGAGAAAGGAAGAAGAAAAAGATAAGAAAAAAATGGACTGAAGATTTATTTTTAATTTCTTATAATAGTGTCTTTGTTTAAGTACTGTGGTTATAAACATGTTTGTAGTTGGGTTTCAGTGAAAAAATTATATAAAAAAACCCAAAATAGTGTTGAATTAAAATGTTTGCTCATTGTAAATAGAATATTACAATAAAGATAGATGTAAAGAAGAAAAAAATAATAATATTAATAAAAGTTAAAAATTAACTAAAAAATAGAGGACACAAGGTAATGGAGACACATACGCTGCTCATGGATTGAAAGATTAACATGGACCCGGAGAGATAGCACAGCGGTGTTTGCCTTGCAAGCAGCCAATCCAGGACCAAAGGTGGTTAGTTCAAATCCCGGTGTCCCATATGGTCCCTCGTGCCTGCCAGGAGCTATTTCTGAGCAGACAGCCAGGAGTTACCCCTGAGCAATGCCGGGTGTGGCCCAAAAACCAAAAAAAAAAAAAATTAACATTATTAAAATGGCAATACTCTTCAAAGAATTGTACAGATTTAATGCGATTCCTCAAAGGATACCCATAATATTCTTTAAAAAAGTGGATCAAATACTCCTGACATTCATTTGAAACAATAAATACCCACAAAGAACTAAAGCAACACTTAGGAACAAGAAGGTGGAAGGCATCACTTCCTCCAACTTAAAATTGTAATATAAAGCAATAGTCATTAAAACAGCATGGTACTGGAATAAAGACAGAATCTCAGATCAATGGAATAGACTTGAGGTTTTTTTTTTAGAGGCTGGGTTGGAGTCACACCCAGCAGTGCTCAAAGGTTGCTTCAAGTTCTGTGCTCAGAAGTCACTACTGGCAGGTTTGAGGGACCATATGGGATGCCAGGAATCAAACTGGTGTCCATCAATGTTGACCATGTGCAAGGCAAATGCCTTACTGCTGTGCTATCACTCCAACCCTTAGACTTGAGTATTAAAATAATGTTCTCCCGACATACAATTAATCTTTGATAATGGACAAGAAATGCAAAATGGAACAAGGAGAGGCCAGAGCAGTGGCTCAGGGGGTAAGACATCTTCCTTGACATAACCCTTGAACATCACTGGGTGTGGCCCAAAACCAAAACAAAACAAAAAAAATGGAGCAAGGAAAGCCTATTCAACAAGTGTTGAAACAACTGGTCAGCCACATGTAAAAAAGCGAAATCGGACCTTCATCTAACACCATTTTCAAAGGTCAAATCCAAATGAATTAAGCATCTTGACATCAGACCTGAAATCATAAGGTATATAAAAGAACACATAAGTAAAACACTCCATGACATTGAGACTAATGGCATCTTTAAGGAGGAAACACCACTGTCCAAACAAGTGGAATAGAGAAAAACAAATGGGATTACATTAAACTGAGAACTTTTGCATTTCAAAGAAAACAACTTCTGAAATAAAAAAAAGTAACTCACAAAATGGGAGAAACTGTTCACACAAAACCCATCATCAGATAAGGGGCTAATATCTAAGATATACAAAGTACTAACAGAACTTAGCAAGAAAAAGTATCTAACCCCATCAAAAAATGGGGAGAAGAAATGAACAAACACTTCTTCAAACAACTACAGATGGGCAAAAGGCACATGAAAAAATGCTCCACATCAATAATATTCCAGAGATACAAATTAAAACAACAATGGGGTATCATCTCACACCACAGAGACTGGTGCACATCACAAAAAAAAAAAAAATCAGTGCTAGTGGGGATGTGGGGTGAAAGGAATTGTCATTCAGTGTTGGTGGGAATGCCATCTATGCCTTTATGAAAAACAATATTGAGATTCATCAAAACTGAAATTGAGTTCCCATACAATCCAACTCCTAGGGACATTATATAGGAACACAAAAACACAATACAAAAATGTCTCTGCACACCTTTATTCATTGCACCACTATGCAATAGCTGAAATATGGGAACAACCCAGATGCCCAACAACAGATGAGTGGCTAAAGAAACTGCAGTACATATACACAATGGAATACTATGCAGTTATCAGGGAAAATGAAGTCACGAAATTTTCCTATACATGTATAGACATGTATTATTATGCTAAGTTAAATAAGTCAGAGGGAGAGAGCCACACAATAGACTCACTCATCTGTGAAATTTTAAAAAAAAATAGAAATAGTCTTGTAATAATTCCCAGATACAATAGAAATGAGAGCTAGAAGGACAGGCCCACAATATGAAGCTTACTACATAGAGTTGTAATTGCAGTTAGAGAAATAACTACACTGGTAAGTATCATGACAATGCTAGTGAGAGAAGTTGAATGCCTGTCTCAAATACAGGCAGGAGAGTGAGGGGGAGGAAGATGGGGGACATTTATGGTGGGATGGTTGCACAGGTTCTTTTTTTATGAAGTGTTATTTTTTATAACTGAAAACTAACTAGAAACATGTTTGCAATCATGGTGCTTAAGTGAAGATATTATTAAAAAATCATACTTTACAACTCAAAAAAAAGTATATTTCCATAAACCTCGCATCTTACTATGAAATTTTGCCTCACCAATGCTTCACACAAAGTTATTTATTTATCTTACTCATAAACCAATATCAATACATATTTATCAATCCAAACTTAATTTATATAATAATAACTTACAATTGTACATTAAATAGGTTTAGATAAATGATTAATGACACATTTATCATATGGTGTAAAACAGAATAGTTCTATTGCTCTAAAAATAGTTCTGTGCTACAGTTATTTATGGATTTCTTAATTGGGGGGGTCATACCTGAGTATGACCTGTGCTCAGGGTAGCTCTGTGCTCAGAGATTGCTTCTGGTAGTGCTTAGGGTGTCATATGTGGTGCCAGGGATCAAATTGAGATCAGTAACAAAGAAACCCAATCACCATAACCTCTATTCTATCTCTCTAGTCCTGTGTTCCATTGATATATCCCTGCCATCCTCTAATCCTTAGATCAAAAATGACTTCCATCATATTCCTGCATTGAGTGCTTACTGAGAGATTTTTGGGCTTCATTCAAATTGACCTAGTGAATTTGACAAAAATAGTGCTATTAGAATGTAAAATCAGCAAAAAAATATATGTGCAGATGTCATAATACTGAAACAAATATGATTGATATCAAACTTGGCAACACTCTTTTCCCAATTACAGTCTGACCATCCTACAAGAGAAGTGGATAATCATCATTTCCAGAATTCCCTACCCAGGTAAAGATCTATACATACCTAAATAACATTGGAAATTTATGAGTAAAAGCAATTACTCTTCCAGAGCCAGGGAAGAGAGCAGTGTGGGCCAACTGAAGACACAGCAGTTTTGGAATGAGTTCCTACAAATTAGTCATTTCATATGTTGACAGCGGAGATGACTAGAAGTGGCTGTTGAGAGGATCTTTTAACATGCTGAAAGCTCACGTAATTATTGGGAAATATACTGAATATCCTTGAGGGTAAAAGAGCTTTCAAGAAAGTTTTCAAAGTCAACCATACTGGGAAAGCAAACAGATCATAAACAAAAGCATCCTGATTTTCAAGCTCCCAACCTTTCCCATTTTGGAAGTGTCTAATTTCATATTAAAAAATTCATATTCAGTCTGCAAAGAGTAGCTTCTGTTTTTGTTTTTACATAAATTTTATTTAATTAAACAGAGATATATGCACTGTCCACAGCACAATTAAATAAAAAACTACTGTGAATTAAAATATAGTTATAGAACTATTAAAGTAAAAAATACACCTGAAGTTTTAATTCCCTTGCCGTAAATGTATGTAAAACATACAAATAATATAAAAGGGTGTATAAAAGGCTCTATTATATTTTTAGAGGATATTTAAACAAGAGAAAGTCTTAAAGTATTTCATGTAGAATATTAGCAAGTCAGGCATTGAAAAACTAAGCATTTGGGTGCGCTGGGAGCCTTGATAGGCCCCAGCCGTCCCCTCTTCTGTCCCCAGCCTCCAGGCCCTCCTGGGGTGGCAGCCCAGGCGGCCAGACAAGGTGGGTGTCGGGGGTCCCTCCTGGATGGGGTCCCAAGCTTTCCCCGCCCTTCCCCCAGCACTATGCTGGGAAGGGCACAGGGCACAGGGCAGAGGGCGGGCAGATCTTGGTTTCCGGCTCTCTATTCTTTCTTGATCTAGAGGCTAGCTCTAGCCGGCATGGGGTTTGGAGAGACCCCATGTGGAAGGCCTTCTCCCTAACTTGGGTGCCCTGGGAGCCTTGATAGGCCCCCAGCCATTCCCTCTTCTGCCCCCGGCCTCCAGGCCTTCCTGGGGTGGCAGTCCAGTCGGCCAGAAATGGTGGGTTCTAACTTGGGGTGTGCTGAGATTTGCTCGGTTGCACTAAGTTTGTCACTGGCAATTTCTGACCAGTCTACATGTTGAAAACCGCGCCGCCCCCCCCTCCCCGCACTGCATGAATTAAGAGTATTCCCTATCCTTATGTTATGTTTTACGTATCCAGAATGTCCATTTTGTATTCTGCCCTTACCCACACCTCTACAAAGCTCATTTTTACTCCTTAACTCTCTCACCCCCCAAAACATTTCTAACTCACATTACTCTTTTTAACTTCAGTACTGCACAATCCTAATCACAGACCAAAGCCATGCATTATTTGTAACAACCTCCAACTATTTCAAAAGACGTAAAATGAACACGTATTTCTTTTGAATATTTTATGTGTTTTTTCTCTGACAGCTATAAGTCTTACTAAAGATTTTCTTATACAGGGACGATTCTAACCACTTTTTATCTTCTCTTTATGAGCGTTCAATAAGGAATTTTGGTGAAAGAGTCCCCAGTTTAATGCTTTTGAATAAACCATGTCATGGGAATTGTTGGACTTGTTCTTAAGGCCCCCATATGCACCGATAAGGCCACGTGGCATTGTTCCTTGTTTGCATAGGCACATTAAAATGGAAAAATACTATACATACAAAGCAGATCTTATCTAATAGAGATTGGAACACACAAATCTTGTAGTGCATAGGGACCTTACACCCTGAACATTGACATAACGACCTAGCACAGGCCTCAGAAGAATGGGCATTTTCCATTCACCCTTGAACCAGGGAAGCCATCCACAAAACATCCAAATATGTCTATAACATCATTGGAAGCAATCCTCTACCATGGAAGACCTACCACTGCTCAGACATCGACCTACTGAAAAGAGACTTCCCTTAACACTGAGAAGACTTAACAACAACAACGACCTGCTTACAGGACAGGGCTCTCTGCATTGCCCTTTAATTGTGAGGTGAAACGAGAGGACGCTCCGCACCATTCTGACTGCAATATAGGAATGCAGATTTTAGGATCTTTAATACAGAAACATGATACCAACAACAGAGACTGTGTGAAAAATAAAAGTGTGTTGGCACTACAAAGAATGTCTTGGATTGGACGATCAAGCTTGCCTGGAGCCTAGAGTTGGTCTTATGCTAGGAAACTTCAGGGGTAGGGTCTCTTTGTATTTAGGCCAAGGTTATTTCTTTCCATGCCCCTCATATTTTGGTGGGCCTATGCAAACAACAATTGCCACTCTAACACCGTTTTACTGTGCTCCTTAAAAAAACCCCACTTAAACTTTAGAGGTTAACTTAAACTAATATGCATGTACATGGAAATGTAAAAAAATACTATGCCTTTAATGTTTAAGGAGTTACATAAGTTTTATGGCTTTAGATTGCCTTGTGTGCTAAGAAATATTATAATGTATTACAATCTGGGGACTTGAGGGACAAAGTAATTATGCATGGGTTCTGTTTTATTTATCTTAATGTACTTTGGCTGAAAGTTCAAAGTTAAGATATCAGCAAGGGGACTTCTGAGAATTATGTTATGGGTGATTGTCCTTCCACTGTAACTTTACCTTGTCCTCTTTTTCTGCATCTTTGTTCTCATAATTAAAAAGAAAAAAGAAAAAGAAAAAAAAGAAAAACTAAGTATAAGCTTCTTTCAGAGAAAGCAACTAATTCATGAAAATCTTTTTTTTTAAAGAACACCCCCCCTTCACGAGTGCAACATTCCCATCACCGATGTTCTGAAAATCTTCTGAAGAAACAAGCAATTGGGCCAGAAAGATAGCAAAGGGTTAAGGTGCTTGTCTGGGTTTGATCCCCAGCACCACATATGGCTTCGCCAAACCCTGATAGGAGTGAGCCCAGAAGAGCACAGAGGCAGGAGTAAGCCAGAAGCAGAGTTGTGTGTGGCTCCCAAACAAAGACAAAGAGTAAAATATGAAAGAAAACTAATTAAAAATAAGCAAATTGTTCACATATACTACTCCTCTTAAATTAGTTAAATAATGAATCACTTCTAAAAATGCTAACCTTGTGTGAGAATGACCACCTTGACTATGGCTCTATCTAGATTTTGACCATTTTAAAACTTCCAACTAGTAAAGTCTCTACAGTATATTTTATAAAGTTGTCTCCCTTAGGTTTGGGGAGGCCCCATACCAGAACCTTTCTCCCTAGCCTGGGGAGTGCTGGGAGGCTTGGCAGGCCTCAGCCATCCTTGTCTTTTTCCCCTGACTCCAGGCCTTCCCTGGGTGCCAGCCCAGATGGCCAGAAGTGGGTTCAGGTGGACTCTTAGTGGTCCTCAGGTTCCCCACTCCCTCCGTACTCCAGCGGGGAGGTGCATGGGGAGGAGGGCAGGCAGACATCTGGCTTCGGTTTCCTCTTTGATCCTGGAGACCAGCTCTTGCCAGGTATAGGGTTTGGGGAAGCCCCATACCAGAGCTTTTCTCCCTAGCCAGGGGGGAGGTGCATGGGGAGGAGGGCGGGCAGACATCTGGCTTCCGATTTCGTCCTTGATTCTGGAGACCAGCTCTTGCCAGGTATAGGGTTTTTCTCCCCTGGACTTCAGTCTTTCCCTGGACACCAGTCTAGGTGGACTCTATAGGGGTCAACAGGCTTTCCCCCTTTCTCTCCCTACACTAATGGGAATGCACTCTGGGAGGAGGGCAGGCTGTTCTAGTACTGGTTTATATTGGGACAGTCAGTGGAAATTTTTTCTCTTTTTTTCATATTGATATTATTGTGTGCATATATTCTATATATCCATAATATCCATCTTGTATTGGGACTTTGATACTGCCCTACAAAGCTCATTTCTAATATTTTACTGCCTCAGTCCCAACCCTTACCTCCCCCCATCCTCCCATGTAGGTGCAGCTAATGACCTGAAGCTCACCACATAGAATGATAAGTGCAGTTAGATAAATAACTACATTGAAAACTATCATAACAATGTGAATGAGTGAGGGAAAAAGAAAGCCTGTCTCGAGTACAGGTGTGGGTGGAGTGGGGAGTAGGTAGATCTGGGAAACTGGTGGTGGGAATCCTGCACTGGTGAAGGGGGGTGTTCTTTACATGACTGCAATCATACAAGTACAATTATATTTGTAATCACTGTGTTTAAATAAAGATAATTTTAAAAAAAGAAAAAAAGTTGTCTCCCTTAACCTTTGAAATGTCTGGCATTCATAATATTAGCCTTATCTAGGCAAAAAGAGAAAAAAAAGGGAACCAAATATAAAACCCCAGAAACATGATATTATTTTTGGGCCTGTCATAAATTTTTCAATCTGTCCAAAGATTTATGTTTTCAGTTTTAAAAATGGAGTATAAAAGAATTGTCCTAACTCTTCTTTCTCAAAGCAGTAACATTTTTTAAGAAACAAAATAGATGCATTTAAATATTAAGCTGAATATACATAATTTTTCCCTTGGTTCAACAATTATCAAGACCACTAGATACCAAGTAGGTATAAGTTATTGGGATGACCTTAAAGAGCTCATGTTCAGGAACAGACAGAAAAACAGGGAATAGAAAGCTACACGTACAAACCTAGTCAAAGCTCTTAAGCCACAATTTTTTGGAAGCAACTTTATTTATGCTTTATAGAGTGGCCAGACAATATGTGATAAATTTCACATAAAGCACCCCATCTAGAGCAATAAAGGATCCCCTATAAATAGTTAGGGCTACAAATTGTATTAAGGCATAGCCTCATATATTATCTTGGAGTAAAGCATCACATTAAATAGCTTCAAGTCAGTTTTGCTACTAGGAAGTTTTTTCATGATCACAAATCTTTGGTTTGGAAGCTTCTTTGAGTTGGGAATTTCACAGATAGAATCACAGACCCAAAAATTAGTGTCATATACATTCAGAGAAAGCATCAGGCTCCAGTCTTTGAGACCTTGTAGAAAGGGTTGGTAGAGAGAAAACAGACATTGATTCATAGGTGCCATGCAATTAAAATGATTCTGCTACATAGAGAAGTTCATGAATGGTTTGACTACCAGATGCTGGACTTTAGAGACTGCTTTTGAGTTTCCTTACTTTTTTGTTGTGTTAGGTACTTGGTTTTGTTGTGTTGCAAAGCTAACAATAAAATTTTATTTCCCTTACAAAAGTACATATGGTGGATAGCATGCTAATAGCAGTGTATGCATATAAAAACTCAAATGTTTTTCCTGCATGTTTATGCTAGATTGCAAGTTTTTATACTTTATTACACTGTTAATAAATCTCTTGTCTCCAGACAGGCTCTACTCTTTCTCCCCTTACAAAGTTGAAGGTTTACCCCTATATCAAAAAAATTGTGGGGCTGGAGAGATAGCATAGAGGTAAAGTGTTTGCCTTGCATGCAACAGGTCAGTGGTTCAAATCCCGGCATCCCATATGGTCCCCTGAGACTGCCAGGAGCAATTTCTGAGCATAAAGCCAGGAGTAACCCCTGAGCACTGCCAGGTGTGACCCCCCAAAAAAACAAAACAGAACAAAAAAGTTGTGACAACTCCCCACTAAGAAGTAAAGTCTGTCTGTCTATTCATCATCATCATCATCATCATCATCATCATCATCATCATCATTTATCTATCTACCTATCTATCATCTATTTATCTAGCATATTTTATCATATTCTTAGGAACATTTCTATATTTAGAAAAAACTTATCAAGAGTAGTAGTGACTCATATGCAAATTTGGATTTGTGAGGATGCAAACTATATGGAGATTCCTCCAAAAACTGGAAATTGAGCTCCCATACGATCCAGCTATACCACTCCTAGGAAAATACCCTAGGAACACAAAAATACAACACAAAAATTCCTCCCTTACACCTATATTTATTGCAGCACTATTTACCATAGCAAGACTCCAAGATGTCCTTCAGCAGATGAATGGCTAAAGAAACTATGGTACATATACACAATGGAATATTATGCAGCTGTCAGGAGAGATGAAGTCATGAAATTTTCCTATACGTGGATGTACATGGAATCTATTATGCTGAGTGAAATAAGTCAGAGAGAGAGAGAGAGAGAAAGATGCAGAATGGTCTTACTCATCTATAGGTTTTAAGAAAAATGAAAGACATTCTTGCAATAATAATTTTTAGACACAAAAGAGAGGAGGGCTGGAAGTTACAGCCCACCTCATGAAGCTCACCACAAACAGGGATGAGTTTAGTTAGAGAAATAACTACAATGTGAACTATCCTAACAATGAGAATGTATGAGGGAAATAGAAAGCCTGTCTAGAGTACAGGTGGGGCAGGGTGGGGAGGAGGGATATTTGGGACATTGGTGGTGGGAATGTTGCAATGGTGATGGGGGGGTGTCATCTTATAAGACTGAAACACAACCACAATCATGTTTGTAACCAAGGTGTTCAAATAAAAATATTAAAAAAAAAAGACAAAAAAGGAAAAACCAGGAGAAACACCAACTTTGGGAGTGATGACCTGGTCAGTCATCAACTTATGTGGAAGCCATCCCTTAGAACAGAAGTTTATGGGGGCTGGAGCGATAGCACAGCATTAGGACTTTTGTCTTGCACTCGAACAATACAGGATGGACATCGATTCGAATCCCGATTGCATCCCTGCATCCCATATGGTTCCCCAAGCCTGCCAGGAACAATTTCTGAGTGCAGAGCCAGGAGTAAACCCTGAGCGCTGCTGGGTGTGACACCCCCCCTCCTCCCAAAAAAGAACAGAAGTTTATGAACAGCAGATCCTGAACTAGAAATCAGTCAATACAGGCCTCCATGTTCTCAGATAGTTGTATGCAAAGAATAACCTTTTATGTTTATGTTCTTTCCTATGTTAATACTATTCTTTCCAATCTTATTTTCAGTATTTTTCAAGGTAGGTTTTACTGAGAAAATGCAACTCTCAGATAAAATGAAGTATAATTTAATCAGCTTAAAGTGCCTCAATAGGTTGAGGATCTATTTCAAAATTGACAAGCACATAAATCTTGAATTATTTATTAGTAGGTATAATCAAGAAAATTTGATCCAATACGATTTTATTATAATGACTTATTTCTTGCATGTAAACAATGTTTTTCAATCTTGGAAATCTATAAAAATATTCCAAATGATATAATAAATAAATTATAATCATAAATAAATTATTTAACATCTTTATGTTTTTTTTATTTCTTTGGCTTTTATACTAACATGAATTTACAAACATAAGATATAAATAATCAGTTATTTGGTATAAAGTAAACTGGTATGAAGTTAGGGCACTGAACATAAGAATTTCCTATTTTGGAAATAGGAATAATAATTTGAAAGATTTTATGACCATATAAATAAATGGATTTGAATAAACACCCAAATGAGTATAGAATAAAGAGAGATCTAAATATCCCTTTTTATTTTCTTTTCCAATATTCTAAAAGATGTTGGTCTCTCATTCTGTTGAACTTTATATATTACTGCCCATGTCTTGATAAAATGTAGACCTAACTAGGACTTACTTTGATGAAAAAATTTTAAAAATATGCTCTATGTGTAACCACATTTTTCTGAAGAGATATTCAATATCTTTGCTTTTAGTTTATGGCACTATTATTTGGTGGGTAAGAAATAATTATATTCATTCTTTGCATAAACATGAGATAACTTTATATTTAAGATTGTTACTAGCCTTACAAGACAGGGTTTAGAGTTTAGGGAACTAAGTCTCAGAGGTAAAACTACAAATATTCTACAAATAGACCCAGTTTATAGGTAGGCCAGTCAAAACAGAAACTAGATTCTTAACTCTCTGCTCAATACATCTTTATATTTTCCCATTTCATATGTTCATGTATCATAAAAAATAAAAATGATTTTCTACAGATGCATTCATTCATTCATTCCTTTAAGTAATCATTCAAATATGTATTTAGTATTTATATAATAGTACATGCAAAATGCTAAGAGATACAGCCGTGAACAAATCAAACCTTATGAATAGTTTTACAGTGGAGAATATAAAAAATAAACAACAGAAGTACCAAACATAAGTCAGAAGACAGCAATTACTATTTAAAAATAAAGCAAAAAAAGATGACCAAGGTATTAAGTGAAGGGAGAATGCAAGTTTAAGTGCATTGGTCAGAACAACCACATAGAAAAAGTGACATTTGAAGAAAGACTTGAAGAAAACGAGAGATAAAAAAGCCATGTGGCTGTCCATGAGTACATTCTGGGAAGGGACAAAATAGAGAAGCCTTAATAATAATGTTTATTATATGTAAGGAAAAAGGCAGTGTTCTAGGGCAGATATTATGGGAAATTAGATCAGACTTATTTTTATATGAGGTAGGAAAACAATGAAGAGTTTTGAGCAGGAACGTGACAGAATATGGTATAAGAACTGCAATATGGATGAATCATATTGGTTATTGTTTGAGAAGAGTGTAGAGGTATAATAACAGAAGTTATAAAAAGGCTAAGTAGGAATTTTCCGTAAATATCAGGTGAATGTTGTAGGAGGCAGAGTGAAAGAGCACAGACAATTAATTCTGTATACAATTTGAAGGTCATGAATTTCTTAATATTTTGGCTATAGACCTGAGCAAGGAATAGTGGCATCAAGGATAATCTGAAAGTTTTTAGCTAAGCAATTGATTATGGAGGATACTTTATTGAGATGGAGAAAGCTATAGGACAACAAATTGGTTAAAAGATCTGAAGAGTTCTGGAGCTGGAGTGATAGCACAGCAGCTAGGGTGTTTGTCTTGCAGGCAGCTGATCAGGGTTTGATCCCCAGCATCCCATCTGGTCTCCCAAATTACCATGGATGACCTTGAGCGTAGAGTCAGGAGTAATCCCTGAGTACTGCCAGCTGTGGCTTAAAAACAAAAAACAAACAAAAAACACAACACAACACACACACAAAATGATCAAGGAATTCCTTTTTTTAAATTGCTTACTTTATTTAAACAGCATGGTTACAAGGTTAGTCATAATAGAGTTGTTTTTTACACAGTGCAAAGTTATTCATGATTGAATTTCCATATATAATGTACAAAACCCTTCACCATATTTTCCACATATTTCCATATTTCCACATAGTTCCCACAAACAATGCCCCAGTTTTGCTCCTCTCATCCTCATCCCCTCACTTGCCTCTGGGGCAGACATTTTTTTAATCTCTGTCTCTTCCTTTTCTTCCCTTTTAGACACCGTGGTATGCAATGTATAAGAAAAAAATCGTGATTGTATTTTTCTAAACAGCTGCATAGTATTGCATTGTGCAGATGTAACACAGTTTCTTCATCCACTCATCTGTTTTGCTCTTAGGTTGTATTCAGATTCTGGCTATTGTAACTAGTGCTGCAACACAGGATTGCAGAAGATTTTCATCTTGTGTTTTAGGGTTCCTAGGGCATATTCATAGGATATGCCAGGTTATACGGAAGCTTAATTTCTATTTTTTGGGAAGAATATCCATATTGTTTTCCCAAAAGGTTGGAGTCATTGGCATTCTCACTAGCAGTGAATGAGAGTTCCTTTCTCCCCACATCTGTATCAGAATTGCTTGTTCTTGTTCTTCTCTGATCCAATGGTTGTTGAACAGTGAGCAGTTGAATTTGCAAGTGTTAAAATAATTTCTCTGTATATGTTTGAAATTCACTTCTTTTTTCAGTGCAGCATGGTCTGAAAAGATAGTCCATACAATTTCTATGCTAATGATTTTATGGAGGTAGGTTTTGTGGTCCAACATGTGATCAATTTTGGGAAAACTCCAATATGCATTGGGAAAGAATGTATATTCAGCCTTTTGGATATGAAAAGCCCATATGTATGTGTTTATATTACATACATAATATATATGCATGTATACATATATGCCTATATGTACTAAGCCTTTATCTTTCATTTATTCCTTCAAAGCCAATATATCTTTGTTGAATTTTAGCCTAGTTGATCTATCAAGTGGCAATAGAGCAGTGTTG
Organism: Suncus etruscus; assembly: GCF_024139225.1. Classification (NCBI taxonomy): domain Eukaryota; kingdom Metazoa; phylum Chordata; class Mammalia; order Eulipotyphla; family Soricidae; genus Suncus; species Suncus etruscus. The sequence continues at coordinate 20,710,734 of NC_064866.1, read as the reverse complement.
AAGTCTCCAACTACTACTGTGTTGTTACTGATGTTTTTCTTCAAGTTTAGTACTAGTTGTTTATGTATTTTGCTGGCACATCACTGGGTGCATTTAGAAGTGTGATTTCTTCCAGATATACATATTTCTTGATTATTAAGAAATGGCCATCTCTGTCTCTTATAATCATTTTAAGGCTAAAGTCTGTTATATGATATTAGTATGGCCACTGTAGCATATATATTTTTTTTGGTGGTGGAGGCCACACTCAGCAGTGCTCAGGTGTTACTTTGGCTCTGTACTCCTGATAGGTTCAAAGACCATATAGAATGCCAGGGACTGAACCCAGTTCAACTTTGTGCCAAACAAATGCCCTACTTGATGTGCTATTCCTCTGGTCAGCGGTTTTAAAGGAGTTGTTTGCTAGGATTATTTTTCAACCTTGATTTTGTGTTTGTGTTTGCTCTGACTACTCAAATGTGCTTCTTGCAGGCAACAGAATGTTATATTCAATTTTCTGACACATTTTGCCACTCTGTGCCTCTTAATTGGTGTATTTTATCTATTTGGTGTTGAGAGAGATGATTGTCATGTAGACGATTGTCTACATCTTTCTGTAGAAGTTTGATGTATTTGCAGGGTCTATCTTGCCTTAAAGTAGAACCTTCAGTTCTTTTTAAGGTAGATTTGAGTCTGTAAATGTTCTCAGTTGGTAGTTATCTGTACAGCTGTGTAACCTTCCTTTAACCACAAAGAAAGTTTGGCTGGGTGAAGTATTTATGGTGAGGTATTCATTTCATTGAGTTAAATTTTCCACTATATCCTGCCGATGCATTCAGGTTTGAGGGTTGCTTATAATAAATCTGCTGTAATTCTTAATGCTTCTTTGTATGTAATTTCCCCTTAATATCTCACTGATTTAAGTATCATTCTTTCTGTGATTTTCATCATTCTGACTAGAATGTGTCTTGGTGTACTTTTCTTTGGATTTCTTTTAGCTGGTATCATGGATGTGGCTATAAACACTCTTTAGCTCTGGAAACATAAAACTACGGCACATTTTATAAATTTGCATATAATCATTGCAGAAGGGCTATCTAATACTCTGCTTTGTTCCAATTTTAGCATATGTGCTATCAAAGAACATTTATTTATTTATTTATTTTTGGTTTTTGGGCCACACCCTGTGACGCTCAGGGGTTACTCCTGGGTATGCACTCAGAAGTCTCTCCTGGATAGGGGGACCATATGGGACACCAGGGGATTGAACCGTGGTCCATCCAAGGCTAGCGCAGGCAAGGCAGGCACCTTACCTCTAGCGCCACTGCCTGGCCCCAGAACATTTATTTTTATAAAGTGTTACATATATTAAAAAAAGAAACTCAAATAGTTCAAAATAGAGTACACTATACAAAGTGTTCCTGACTCTGAGTATATGAATTGTTTTCTGTAAAAGCAATTAAAGTTTCTAGTTTCTTTTTAAAAATGTATATGTCCTTCCATACACATTATATAATTATAGTGGGTAACATTTATTACTGATATCTGGATAAATATAATTGGTTTTTATTTGAAGTTCCTTTGTTCTAATTTTGTGGTGTTTGATATACAATTATACCCCATTCTGAAACACAGATAGGATTAATTTGGATCGGCCCCCCTCAGCACAGGGCCTCCTTCCAGGGATTCTTGACAGCTCGTACAACACAGGGGGCAAGAAATGCAGTGTTTTTTGCAGTCTGCAGTGCTTGGGATACCAAGTCATTTCAGTGATATTCAGGGTGTTCTGAACTACACCCTTATGAAACCATATGCTACCAAAATGGGGTCATTTTTATGCATAGCCCTTTTTTTTTTTTTTTTGGTTTTTGGGTCACACCCGGCAGTGCTCAAGGGTTACTCCTGGCTGTCTGCTCAGAAATAGCTCCTGGCAGGCACGGGGGACCATATGGGACACCGGGATTCGAACCAACCACCTTTGGTCCTGGCTCGGCTGCTTGCAAGGCAAACGCCACTGTGCTATCTCTCCGGGCCCATGCATAGCCCTTTTATGTGTACTATGTCTCCTGCTTTAAGTGCATTTTTAAAACATTCAAGCAATTTTTAAATATTTAAATATCCCAATAGTGCTTCCTACTTGAAAATTACACCTCTACTGTTGACTAAGGTACAATACCGAGCATTGACTGAGAACAGAACTTTAAGATCAGTTTTGGCACAACTCATACTTTATTTATTTTTGGTTTTGGGGCCACACAGATTGACGCTCAGGGGTTACTCCTGGCTATGCACTCAGAAATCGCTCCTGGCTTGGGGTACCATTTGGGACCCCAGGCGATCGAACTGCGATCTGTCCTAGGTTAGTGCATGTAAGGCAAATGCCCTACCACTTGTGCCACTGATACTTTTAATGTTTCCTCTGCAATGCTATTCCTCTCTCTGGTTTTAGTGGGAAGTCAAATGTGAAGGAAACTGGTGCTAATAAATTCCTCATGGGGTCTCTGAAAGACTCTTTTTTTACTGAAATCAGCCAGTAATTTGCCTTTGATTTTTAAGTCTTTATTGTGTAGGTCTTATGTGTTTTATGCCTCCTATCGTTTGAACATGAAGCTTTAGCTGGAGGTGCAGAGATACATTCTGTTTACCATCTCAATTTCTGTTCAATGAAATTGTTCATTACTGTGTTTACCTGACTTACCTGGTTTCTCCAGCCTGTATGGACCTGGATACTTTCATCAGACCATTTTTTTTCCTGCTCAAGAACATTTAGATGACTCAGAATATCCACTGTGGTGGCTAATGTCGTGTGTGTGTGTGTGTGTGTGTGTGTGTGTGTGTGTGTGTGTGTGTGTGTGTGTGTGTGTGTGTGTGATATCCTACTTACTGTGGTATCGTTCCTGTCCTAGGCTAATGCATTTTTAAAAATATTTTTATTTGTCTTTAACAATCATCAAGTCACTCTTTAGGTCTTTGAAAGGATGATATGCAAGTTATTATGAAATATAAACTGGGAAGAATTGAGAAAACTCTTTAATAAAGTATTAGCATTATTATATTAGTGATTTTACTTTTTTTGTGCCACACCCAGAAGCATTCAGGGGTTCCTCCTAGCTCTGTGATCAAAAATTACTCCTGGCCAGCTTGGGGGACCACATGTGATTCCGGGGTCAAACCTGGTTCAGCTGCATACTAGGCAAAAGCCTCACCTGCTTGTTATTGTTCTTGCACTTCCCTTTTTATTTCTTATGTTATATTGGTGATTTTATAATTTAAGCCACAAGTCAGAAAGTGTAACTGTTATGACTTGTTAAAAATAATAAAATACATTACGCAGAGCTGAGGTATTTCAGGAAAATGTGCACAGAGGCCTCTGACATAGGAATTCCTCTTACTTCAATCATCCTGCTGTTTCCCTCCCTAAAACAAGATACCTCTGACCTCATATATTTCTGAAATGACATTTTTTAATTAAAAGTATTTAGGAGACAGAATGACAGTATAGTGAGTAGGCATTTGTTTTGTATGTGATAGACCAGAGTTCAATCCCGGGCATTTCATATGGTCTCCTGAGCTCACTAGGAATGATTTCTGTGTGTAGGGCCAGGAGTAATCCCTGAGTACTGCTGGGTATGGCCCCAAAACAAACAAAAAAAACTATTAAAATTATAATAATACAGCTGATCAACAAAAATTCAACCATCACTGTACATAAATATAGGCTCAGGATGAATTTAAGGAAATGTCCCCACATACTCAAAAAATGTCTGGAACCAGGCACATAAAAACAATAGACAAACTGAATTCTCCCTTTTCACTCCATTGTTTTAGGTCAGAGATGATATGTGCAAAACCTGGCCATATACCATTAATGTATTCACACTGTATTGAATATGTTAGAATAAAAATGTTAAATGAATAGAGTCATGGAGAAGATTTCTGTAATTATATATAACCGGAGAAAATTTTAAAAAATGGGGTAAAGTAAAATTTGTAAGATATATAGGGCATGGAATGATAAAGATCTTGAATTCAAATAAAAAGAAAACAGGAGTATGAAGTACTTATAATAAAAAAGAAAGAGGAAGAAAGGGCCATACCTGCAGTAGGCTCTAAATGATGTGTATTTTTTAGTTTCCTACTTAAATATTATGGAGAATTGAAAAAGTGATTGATTTTAGCTCTGCTTTAAACCAAAGCTGAATCCATCCATTAGTGTAAAGTGAAGTTGCTTACTAATATTTACAGGAAACTTTACAAAGCAGGATATTGAGAATATGAGCATAGGCTCTATGTTACATAATTTGAGTAGGAAAAATGTGTGAAAAAAATAAACAGCCTTCTAAGTAAAACAGATACAAAAACAATTGTAATAGCTATGCTTTATACACACACACACATTGAGCAACTTAAAATATCTTGGATCTGAGTGTTGAAACAGCAGGTAGAGTGAGTGCTTACTTTGAATGTGGCTAACCCAGATTCAATTCCTCCACCCCATATGGCCCCTTCACCATTGTCAAGAGTAATTTCTGAGCATCACAGGAGCAATAACAACAACAAAAGAATATCTTAAAACCAGATTTTATACTCACTTGGGAAGCACATATATTAAAACCAGAGTGATACACAGAAGATTAATATTGTCCCTGTGTAAGCATGGCAGGAAAATTTGTGAAGCATTCAATATATCTCCTTTGTTCAACTGTTGATTCTTTTTTGTTTGTTTGTTTTGGTTTGGTTTTGTGGTTTTTGGGTCACATCCAGTGATGCTCAGAAGTTATTCCTGGCTCTGCACTCAGAAATCGCTTCTGACAGGCTCAGGGAATCATATGGGATGCCAGGATTCGAACCACCGTTTGTCCTGAATCAGCTGCAAGCAAGGCAAATGCCCTACTGCTGTGCTATCTCTCCGGCCCCCAATTGTTGATTCTTTTTGACAGTGTGGTGTTCAGTATACAGATTAATTAAGGACTGCCTTTTTTTTTTAAAGTAACATTTCCCTATATCTGTGACAGTACCTATTGTTTTGATTCCATTTTTCTTTTGTTTTGGGCCACACCTACTGACACACAGGGCTTACTCCTGGCTCTGTGCTCAGAAATCACTCTTGGGGGACAATATGAAATGCCAAGGATCAAACCCAGGTTGGCCACATGGTCTACCCACTATGCTATTACTCTGACTTTTGTTCTTTACTTTTCTTTTTTTTTATTAAATATATTTTTATTTAGAGACTGAGCATAGTGTAATGGATACGGCGACTGCTCTCTCATGCAGCTTACCCCGGACAAGCCACGGTTCGAATCCCGACCTCCCACATGAGCTTGGCTTCTGGCTGAAGAACCAGAACCACCCCAGGGAGTTGGGCTGGTGTGGCTCACACATAAATATATTTTTATTTAAGTAACATGATCATATTTGGGTTACAGTCATAACCAGAAGACCCCCCTTCACCAGTGCAACATTACCCTCTCCCCCCCTTCCCATCCCCTGCCTGTTTTCGAGACAGGCATTCTACTACAATAGTTTGTTTTTAAGTTCAGTAAGTTGTATTTTTTTCCTTAAAGGATAAGAGTAAAGTGCGTCAGTCTCTGTGGTGTGAGATGATATCTCATTCTTATTTTGATTTGCATCTTCCTGCTGATTAATGATGTGGAGCATTTTTTTTTCATGTGCCTTTTGGCCATCTGTATTACTTCTTGGAGTAAATGTTTATTCCAACCCATCCAACCCATGTTTGAATGGGTTTAGATTTTTTATGCTAAGCTCTACTAATACCTTATACATCTTAGATATTAACCTCTTATCAGATGGATATTGGGTGAATAATTTCTCTTATTTTGTGAGCAGTCTTTGTATCCATGTCACCATTTCCTCTGAAGTGCAAAAGCTTCTTTATTTAATTCAATGCTGGTCAGAATGTCGACAGATCCAGCCTTTTTTGGAAATCAATATGGATATTTTTCAAAAAAATCCAATAAATTGAGCTTTCATATAAGCCTGCAATACCATTCCTAAAAATATACTCCAGGGGCCCCAAAACACAATGCAGAAAAGGCTTCTGCATACCTATGTTCATTGCAGCATTATTCACACAATATCCAGACTTAATCCATGTGCCTGAGAAAAGATGAGTAGATAAAGAAACTGTGGTACATCTACACAATAAAATATTATGTAGCTGTTAGAAAAATGAAATCATGAATATTTTTATACATTTTGGATATGGGGACTCTTATTCTGAGTAAAATAAGTCAGAGAGATAGGGATAGATATAAAATAACTGTACTCACATGTGAAATATAAATAAGAGAGTATTGTATTAATATTCAGAGAAAATAGAGATGAGGGCCACAAGGATCAGTCCATGATAGGAAACTTGCCACAAATAGTGGCAGAGTGCAGTTAGGACCAAGAAGCAACCCTATAACAATGAGAGTTAGAAATGATCACCTTGGAGAAGAACTGGATGCTAAAAGGAGATAAAGTAATAAGCATGATACCTCTTCAACAACAATATTGCCAACCACTGTGCCTAAAAGAGGGAGAATGGAGGATATATGGAGAGAGTGAAAATGGGAAGAAGAAATAGAGGAAGAAGAAAGAACAAGAAGAAGAAGAAAAGAAGAACAACAAGTACAAGAAGAAGAAGAAGAAGAAGAAGAAGAAGAAGAAGAAGAAGAAGAAGAAGAAGAAGAAGAAGAAGAAGAAGAAGAAGAAGAAGAAGAAGAAGAAGAAGAAGAAAAACAATGTCTGTCACAGAGGCATGTAGTGGAGGGGAGAGGGAGAGGGCATGGAGGATGACAATGAGGAGGGGACATTGGGGATACGGGTGGCAGGAAATGTGCATTGGTAAAGAGTATTGGACATTGTATGACTGAAATTCAATCATAAACAACTTTGTAACTGTATTTCACAGTGATTCAATTAAATAACATATTTATTTAAAAAAGAAACATCTAATTTAAAAATAATATATATACAGGGGCCAGAGAGATAGCACAGCGGTAAGGTATTTATTTTGCATGTGGCCAACCCAGAAGGGACCTGGTTTGATTCCTGGCATCCCATATGGGCCTTCAGCCTGCCAGGGGCGATTACTGAGCTCAGAGTGGGAGTAACCCTTGAGCGCTGCTGGGTGTGGCCCAAAAATAAATAAATAAATTGTGTTTGTTTAAAAAAATGTATACATTATACTGACAGCTCTGGTCTATTCCTTTAAAACAGAGATAAGGAACTATAACTTATGCCCAAGACAGCAAAAACAATTGTCTAACTCAATACAATTAAAAACAAAACAAAACACCTAATTATTTCAAAGATATAACAAACCCATGAAACCGATACACACATAAGGAAACATTAAAATAATTACAACAGCATACAAACTTTGGAAAATTTCTTCTACCTTAAGAAGGTCAAATGGACATTTCCTGTTTCGTATTTCGAGTACACGCTGTCTTTTAGACAATAATAACGGGAGACAATAGATTGGCATGAGTTCAATGCACATTAAGAAATGTCCTGGCTCTTAAAGGTTGAGGTGAGTCAGTCTGCAATGGCAAAGATCTCAGTGACGACAAGAAAGGGAGACTGTGTCTGGGGACTGGGGGTCTCTGAGAATGAGTCAAGAAATTAAACCTTCAAAAAAAGTTTTGCTTGAGTTAGAATTTTTTAATTTTATTTGTTTTTCATATAAAATCTTTATTTAAGCACCCTGATTACAAGAATGATTGTAGGTGGGTTGGGTTTCTATCATAAACAGAGCACCCCCCTTTAAGTTGTTTTTAAGACAAAGCTGTATACAGAAAGAGAATTAACTGGCACTTCCTCTGAAATTGTTAACCAAGCCATTGCTTCCATCACCCAATTTCCTACTCCTGCTCCCAAGATTATGTTGAAAAAAAAAAAATAGAGTACTTCTATGCCACTCACCAAACTTCAAAACTTGAAGAAGCCTTGTTCTCATCATTATCTCATACACTCTGAAGACAAAACCACCCACAACTGGGTCTCTTGTAAATTTGTTTGGCCTCACATCTCTCTTGGCTGAGTCCGACGACCAGGATTCTCAACATATGCTGGCAATAAAAACAGTCAGTGCCAACCTGAGGATATCTGGGTTTGTCATTTCCACTGATGTCTCATATCCCTTATCTCATGTCACTCAGTTAGGGAAAGTGGAGAGAATGTTCTGAAACACAGCGGAGGATGCAGGCGGATCAGCAATGGAACAAGAACAGAGTTAGGAGGGGTTTGAGTGTGAGCCGTGAGTTCCAAAGCAAAAGAGGGCAGTGATTTGGGGGAAGCAAGCAGGAGCCTGGAAGTGAGTGAGTTGCCTTTCATTCAGAGTCAAGGAATTATAGGCAAGAGAGAACTGAAGCCATCCCTAACCACCACTTCTCACTCTTCTCTAGATAACCTATCATCAGTCTCGCTGCTTTTTTAAAAATCATAATAATATCTTTATTTAAGTACCATGATTACAAACATGTTTGTAGTTCGGTTTCAGTCCTAAAAGGATACTCCCCTTTACCAGTGCAACCTCCTTGCAACCAATGCTCCCCTTCTTCCTCCTCTCCCACCCCCTGCCTAGCGTCAAGGTAGGCATTCTCCCTATTTTTTCCATTATTTATTGTTTTATTATAATACAGGTCATCAATTATTCAAGATGGAATGTTACAATTTGCATGCCTCCTTTTTTTTTTTCAGAACAACACCAAATACTTATTAGAACTTGAGCAGAGTAAAAAGGGATTTCCCCCTTTTTAAAAAAACAAAAACAAACCTGAGATTCTGTGACTTACAATACTATTAATATAGTTTTTCATGCACATAATTTTTTTTATTCCAAAGGACAAAAGTGCTTGTGGTTTATTCTGCTCTCCCAACAAATACAGTTTTATGAGATCAAAAAGTAAGTAATTTGTTAAATTCAAACAATGTAGAAAGGGGCAAAGTTGGATCAATTCAGAAATACTGCTAAAATATTTTTCATAAAACCTGATCACTACATATGTGTGTTCCTGTAAACAAGTATAGATGTTGTCAAAGTGATGCATTTTATATAGGAAATAGCTATTCTTCTGTTTTCATTAAATACTAGATCATGAATATCTTTAAATGTCAATATATATGGATATTCACAAATCTTATGGTGAAGTACTATTCCATGGAGGAGATATGTCATTATTTAACAAATTTTCTTTTTAAGAGTGTTATTTTCCCAGTTTGACTACTAAAGATAGAACAGACATTGATACTGCATATGCAGTCATTACTGTCATTAATTACATGTTGACTAAAACTATGTACATCTATACCATGAAATACTACATAGTTAGAAGAAAAAAAGTCATGAAATTTGTCTATACAAGGATAAACTTGTATCATGCCAAGTGAAATGAGTCCAATGGTGAGGGATAGACATAGAATTATTGCACTTATCTGTGGGATATTAAAAATAACATAATGTGAGAATAATAACCAAAGAGGACAGAAATGAGGGCCAGAAAGACTGGTCCATGGAAGGAAGCTTGCCACAGAAACCTTGTGAGAGTGCAGTTATTTAGGACAGAGAAGAGTTCATTAAGAATAGTAATAGTTGGGGGCCAGAGAGATACCGTGGAGGTAGTGCATTTGCCTTGTATGCAGAAGGACAGTGGTTCGAATCCCAACATCCCATATGATCCCCCAAGCCTGCCAGGCACGATTTATGAGCATAGAGCAGGAGTAACCCCTGAGTGCTGCTGGGTGTGACCCCAAAACCAAAAAAAAAATCAAAAAAAGAATAGTAATAGTTGGAAATGATCGCTCTGGACAAAAACTGGGGGTGCTGAAAGGACATAAGATGATATGCTTGATACCCCTTCAATAAAAATATTGTAAACCATTTTTTTCTTTATGAAAGGACAAAAGAAAGAAATAGGGGATAAAGAGAGAGAGAGAGGTAAGAAAAGTGCCTTAGTAGCAGGCTGGGGGGGTGGGGTGGGAGGGAGGCTGAAGGGAAACCAGGAATGTTGGTGGCAGAAAGTATGCACTGGTGAAGAGATGGGTCTTGGAACACTGTATGAAAAACTCTATAAAAAAGTTAAGAAGAAATAAAAAAATACCACATGAACATTGCTTGAACCAAAAAGGTTAGGTAATTAATATTCTATACTCTCTAGGTTTGTCTGATTATACCTTTGTTGTTGGCATAAGAATAAAATCCACCTAAGGATGCATTTCTCAGAAGGAGTCTTGTCATAAAGTAAGCCATGATTGTGTGTTACTATTAAAAATATTTTTCCTAGTAATCCAAAAGTGAAAAATAACTCCTTATATAGGTTTTTTTTAATTTTGGTGAGATTTTAGCAATTTTAGGCTGTTTGTCATCTTTAAAAAATTGCCATATACATTTTCCTATTACAACACTTTTTCAGTTATTTTCCTCTTTGGGCCAAATTTATTTTTCTTTATTTTATTTTTTTGGGGGCCACACCCGGCAGTGCTCAGGGGTTACTCCTGGCTGTCTGCTCAGAAATAGCTCCTGGCAGGCATGGGGGACCATATGGGACACCGGGATTTGAACCAAGCACCTTTGGTTCTGGATTGGCTGCTTGCAAGGCAAACGCCTCTGTGCTATCTCTCTGGGCCCAAATTTATTTATTTTTAAAAAATATTATATTTATTTAACCACCATGATTACAAACATGATTAAATGTTTGTAGTTGGATTTCTGTCATAAACAGAACACCTCCCTTCACCAGACTTCTTTATATACTAGCAGTATCAACTCTTATATATCATTCATGTGTCCATTCTGTTCCCCAAACCTATTTTGCCTTCCTGCTTTTCTACCTTAATTTTATAATTTTCTGAAGCATTTAATTTTTGTATAACCATATTTATGATAATCACTTTTTAAAATTGTTTCTATTTTTTTTTCTCTTACATTATCTTACATTCCTGTGATCACTAAATTCAATCAGATCCATATTGTTTTCTATTTAGATAACTATAACAATTTGACTTGGTTTCCTGGAATCTATAATGCTCCTGGCTGTCAGATGGTTCTTTTTGAAATAAAATATTGCCAGATCATTCTTCTGACTAAGTTCAGTGGTAAGTATTCCAAATTGGGCACTCGCCCATCTCTCTCAAGGGTCAATAAAATAATAACCAACCATAGCAAATATTGCTGGGACATTCTTTAACCTTGTAACAAAGAAAGCACGATCCTTTTATTTTAAGAAAAACAAATAGAATATGGAAGAAAAAGAAAACATTTAAATAAACCTTTTATGTAAACTAGAATATTTCAAATAAGCATCAGTTTTGTTTTGTTTTATTTTTGGTGGTATTATTTAAGTCAATAGATGTGAAGGACAAAGCTTACGCTCTTTAACATGCATGTTAGGGAAGGCCAGGCATTCTCCCAAATCCATTGACTTTGTTTTGCCAGTTTACATAATTTACCAGCCTCTCTGGAATTTAGGTGTGACTCTGTGATCAAATTATGGTTCATGGCATGTGGGAGAAAATAGGGTGATCATGTGATTTATTGTCTTAAATCAAAGTAGAGTGAAGTAGTGAAATGTTCTATACCAGGGTGGGCTCAGGCCTAAGCCTCTATCATTTCTCCAGTGGTTGAAAGATACAGAGGACCTATTCCTAAAAAACCTTAATACCAGGATAGAGTAATTATGCAGGCCTTGCAGCAACTGACCCAGGTGTGATCCCTGACACCTCATATGATCCCCTGAGCACAGAACCAGGAATAAGCCCTGAGCATAGTCCTCTATCCACAAACCACATAACATCCTGATAAGAACAGGCAATGAAAGGCTCAAGACAGAATATCACTTCTACCATTCATAGCATTGTTTGTGACTCTGTCTGTTCTGACAACTATAAGAAACACATGTTATCCATTGTCTGCTTCTCTCTCACTTCACCTTTGGTCACACACCAGCCTGAATTTGAGTTGCAGCAACTGAAGTACTTGCTGAGAGTTTTAAAAATACTTGTCTTTGTGCCAGTCATTCTCACTAATTAGGGAGTTCCACGATGACAAAATTGAATTTTAATTACCTTGTAGCCAGAACTTAAAACACATCAGCAGCTGGCACATCATAGATTTCATAAATATGGGTTGAACAAGGAAATATTTAGTCAAGTAAGAGAACAATTTTCCAAGGGTGGCTATTTCATACCCAGAACTAAAACTAGCAAAGCTAATTACGACAGGAAGAAGTCTACATTTACAAATATTTGATTCAATATTTGGGAAAGCAAACAACTCTTTAAAGCTACTATTTTTATTGCCATTATTATTTTATTTTTATATACAAAAAAAGATAAAACTTGGATATAGTTCTAGATTTTTTTCCTCCTCCTTTGCTGCTGTGTGGCTGCTTCTTCACACAGTGGGGAAAACCACATGCACATTGGTTTATTTGAAGGCCCAGTGTACAGTTCCAGCAGCAGAACCCCAACTTATCTAGTTTCAAGCATCTAGTTTCAAACTGGGTACTCATGTCTAAAATTATCATAGTAAAAAGGAACAAAGATATAGTGCAAATGAATGAACTATGATGCAATGTTCTTTCCAAAATGTCTTCATTTTTACAACTGTAATTACAATGTGTGTCTGCTTTAGGCCATTTCAAATGTGTACCTGTGTGTGTGTGTGTGTGTGTGTGTAGTGTGTGTGTGTGTGTATAAAATCAACACTTTTTTCAAATTCACACAGGGTAACAGTGACAAACTCAACTCTATGTATACACACACACACACATAATGCTTTAGTATAACTTTTGGTAATTCGTTAGTATAAGCTCTTACTCTTCTACAAAATTTTACTTTTTTTGTTTGTTTGTTTTTTGTTTTTTTGTGCCATACCCGATCACCCGGTGACACTCTGGGCTTACTCCTGGCTATGCACTCAGAAATCACTCCTGGCTTGGGGGACCGTATGGGACACCAAGGGATTGAACTGAAATCCATCTTGAG